>NW_028274813.1:122190643-122342158 GCF_037043125.1 Eumetopias jubatus
GAGACCGAGGGTTTCCGTCGGGCCACGCCCCCCGACCCTTCGACGAGGGCGGCCAGTACCCTGGCTGAGAGTTGCGTGGGCCCGCCGAGGCCCTGCGCGTACGGGTACCCGGGGCCCCCGGCACCTTCTCCGCGGCCACGCCACGTGCCCACACGACCCCCGAACCCCGAGCCCAGACCCGTGGTCCGGGCACTCGGACAGCCACTAAACACCGGAAGCGGAAACGCGAGCCCCAGAAGGACTCGGTTTTGCGGGACTCCATTTCCCATAGGCCTCCGCCTGTGCCCGCAGATTGACAGCAGCGTTAGCCAATAAACTGTGGGGACGGCCTAGGCGGCTATGTGTTTCCGACGAATCATTAATGACGGGTAGGACCTCACTGCACGCTGGATTTGGGGGTTCAGAGCCACAACTTGAACGGACCCAGCTGGGGGTCGTGTGTTTGCACTCCTTTCCCTCACTCCCGGGGGCACTGAGGGGGAGGAGGGCCCTTGCGGGCAGGAGGTCTGCGAGCATGAAGCTGAGACTCCAATTCAATTTTTTGCCACTTAAGAAAGTACTTTTCCGGCATGGTTGTCCACTGTGGTAATGCTTTACACACACACACACACACCACACACATGGTTGTCTACTGTGGTAATGCTTTACACACACATACCCCACACATGGTTGTCTACTGTGGTAATGCTTTACACACACACACACACACACCACACACACATGGTTGTCCACTGTGGTAATGCTTTACACACACACACACACACACCACACACACATGGTTGTCCACTGTGGTAATGCTTTACACACACACACACACCACACACACATGGTTGTCCACTGTGGTAATGCTTTACACACACACACACACACACACCACACACACATGGTTGTCCACTGTGGTAATGCTTTACACACACACACACACACACCACACACACATGGTTGTCCACTGTGGTAATGCTTTACACACACACACACACCACACACATGGTTGTCTACTGTGGTAATGCTTTACACACACACATACCCCACACATGGTTGTCTACTGTGGTAATGCTTTACACACACACATACACACGCTGTCCACTGTGGTAATGCTTTACACACACACACACACCACACACATGGTTGTCTACTGTGGTAATGCTTTACACACACACACCACACACATGGTTGTCCACTGTGGTAATGCTTTACACACACACACCACACATAGTTGTCCACTGTGGTAATGCTTTGCACACACACACACACACACCACACATGGTTGTCCACTGTGGTAATGCTTTACACACACACACACACACCACACACACATGGTTGTCCACTGTGGTAATGCTTTACACACACACACACACACACCACACACACATGGTTGTCCACTGTGGTAATGCTTTACACACACACACACACACACCACACACACATGGTTGTCCACTGTGGTAATGCTTTACACACACACACACACACCACACATGGTTGTCCACTGTGGTAATGCTTTACACACACACACACACCACACACATGGTTGTCTACTGTGGTAATGCTTTACACACACACATACCCCACACATGGTTGTCTACTGTGGTAATGCTTTACACACACACATACACACGCTGTCCACTGTGGTAATGCTTTACACACACACACACACCACACACATGGTTGTCTACTGTGGTAATGCTTTACACACACACACCACACACATGGTTGTCCACTGTGGTAATGCTTTACACACACACACACACCACACATAGTTGTCCACTGTGGTAATGCTTTGCACACACACACCCACACACACACCACACATGGTTGTCCACTGTGGTAATGCTTTACACACACACACAGACCACACACATGGTTGTCCACTGTGGTAATGCTTTACACACACACACACCACACACATGGTTGTCCACTGTGGTAATGCTTTACACACACACACACACCCCACACACATGGTTGTCTACTGTGGTAATGCTTTACACACACACATACACACGGCTGTCCACTGTGGTAATGCTTTACACACACACACACACCCCACACATGGTTGTCTACTGTGGTAATGCTTTACACACACACACACCACACACATGGTTGTCCACTGTGGTAATGCTTTACACACACACACACACCACACATAGTTGTCCACTGTGGTAATGCTTTACACACACACACACCCCACACACATGGTTGTCCACTGTGGTAATGCTTTACACGCACACACATACACACGGCTGTCCACTGTGGTAATGCTTTACACACACACACACACACACCACACATCACCACCCTCACTTCCTGCTTGCACAGTCCTGGGAGATTCAAGATGGATACTATTGACAAGATGAATACCATTGACACTTATTCATTCAAGAATCAGTCTTGGAGCATCGACTTTAGCCCAAGCGAAACCCTCCTTCCTCCTCTAAGGAATGCAGTCCAGCAGAGGATGCATTTTTATTTTCTTTATTTATTTTTAGTAATCTCTACGCCCAACATAGAGCTGAAACTCACGACCACGAGATCAAGAGTCGCATGCTCCACCGGCTGAGCGGGCCAGGAGCCCCTAGAGGATGCATTTTTAGAATGCTGCGCTGAACAACCCACGTATCTCCAATGCAGTGTGGTAAGTGCTAAAAGGTGCCTTCAAAGTGAAGGGCTGGAAAGAAAGAACTGGAGAGCAACTGGGAGAACCCAAGAGGTAAGAAGGTGCAGCCACAGGGGAAGGGGGCAGGAAACTGTACTTGACTGAGCACCTACCTTGCATATTTCATCTGGTTTGGATCTGACAAGGAATCCTGCGTAGTAGCTCTCACTCCTTATTTAACAGATGAAAGATCCAAAATTCAACTGGAGGTGGGTGACGCTGTGATTCTTCCCACAGAAGGGGCAGCCTGAGGAGGGCAGGGAGGGGCAAGGGAAGAACAGGATGACAAGAGGGGCTTTCCAGAAAGTCCTAAGTCCAGTTGTGAGTCTGGGCCAGGAGGAGCCTTTGGGTTCCCACCAAGTCACCAGAGCAGTTTGGTTTTACATATTTTCTGCTGTTAAAAAAAAAAAAAAAGGAAGAAAGAAAGTTGAAAATTACCGATCCAACTCCACAACTATTACCTTAACTCAGGGAGCTCCTGAGCAAGTGGAACTTTCACTGGAAGCAAAATCAAGCATGGAGAGGGTAGCCCCAAACACAGGTCATATCACCTTCACCATCAACACCACACCCAGTACTTCAAGGGAGAAGACATGCGTGCACATCCTCAAGCTGTGAGCCACGCTCCTCAGAGAATGGGACTAAAGGACCCCCAAAAGTCTACTTAGATGACATACTTTCCCACTTGTGGCCTCCTGGTCCCTCGGAGGACAGTTGTCCTAGGAAACCGAGACAGGTCCACTTTTTGGTGAAAGCAGGCTCCATCTGGGTCAGAGTTATCAATATTACCTCGGAGAATAGGACTTCAATGTTCACTGCCACACGGAGTGACTTACCTCTTCCCGGCAGCCTTCTGGAATGAGAACAGCAAGTGTTGCCATCAGTTTTGCAGATGTGGAAAATGAGGCCTCCAGAAGTGATGTGCCCTCCTCAGACTGCTAGTCAGTGGCACCAGTGTGTCCAGAACCGGGTCGGCCAGGCCTCTCTGGCTCCCAGCACTCCATCTACTGCACCATACATGTCAGGGCAGGAGCGGTAGGGAGACACACAGGAGCTAATAACTCTGAGGGGCAGCACCCTTTGAAACAGCTGGGAGAGGCAAGTAAAAGTCAGTAGGTCAGTTTCAGCAAGTTTGGTTTCTAGATTATTGGGAGGTATTTAGAAAAACATTGCACAAGAGGTGTTTATAAGCAGTGCCTGAGGAGACGAGGATTTCCAGATGAAGGAGTTAAGCTTGTCCTCTAGGAATTCAGGGGACTACAGCCACATGTAATGAGTGGAGACTAATGTTCCCTAGGCCCACTGGATCGTCCATTTAACTCCAAGTTAACCAGTACTACTAACTTATGTGCACAAGGAGACAAGGGGACATCGTCAGCAGGG
This sequence comes from Eumetopias jubatus, assembly GCF_037043125.1. Lineage (NCBI taxonomy): Eukaryota > Metazoa > Chordata > Mammalia > Carnivora > Otariidae > Eumetopias > Eumetopias jubatus. Next base: position 122,194,677 of record NW_028274813.1, read on the forward strand.
AAACCTGGAAGAAGGAGTTAACAAGGGAATCTTGGGCACTGAGCAGATGGCCCTGGGGGGCGCAGAAGATAAGCGGGATTTGAAGCACAGTGTCTGTCCCCTGAGGGGGTTCATGGCTGGTGTCTGCCTGTCCCTCACATGACCCCTTCCTTTCGTTCTCTGCGGCTCAAGCACTAGCTGATCACAAAGCCACTCATTTCAGTCACTCAAGACCAGGAACAAGGGGTGCTCTGAAGCTGGCTTGCGATGGGAGAGCCCCTCCTATAAATTGACAGTTGGGGTTCTAGATTCTGTTGGTCTCTTGGAAATTTCGTTAACAGGAGCCTCCCACCCAGGATTCGGTCCTCTCTGGGTGTACTGAGGAAATCCAGGCTCTGCAACCAGAAAGGCTGGGGACCAGAACTCTGTGGCAAATTTGCCCAAAGGTACCACCACTGAGACCTGGCACGTGCCCTTCAAACACCCACAGTGTAAACAGCGGAGACGCTGTGCCTGCTAGGGCCTGGGAGGTGTGAGGGGCTCGGGCAGTGTTTCCTTGGAACCAGACTCCCCGCCCCACAACCGTTCTACAGCTGCCCCGGGCCTGGGAAGGGATGGAATGTTCTCCGAGTTGGGACACTGGGAAGAGCCAGCAGGAGCGGGGAGCTGCGGGCCGGTAGACCTCAGAGCCACAGTCGCTGCCCGTGCCGGAGAGGCAGGAGCTCAGGTGCACCAATGACTGGGTGGAAACCAAAGGGAAGTCACCACCCGCCCTCACTCTCCACCAGGCTAGGAAATCCTGTCTCAAAATCTGCCCGTTGTCCATGCCCTTCTCCTCCTTCCTCTGTGGCCTGGGGCTACTTTATCAAGTCAAGAGGGTGGGAAAAAGGAAGGCCCTGACTATTCTGTCCAGAAATTTGGGATAGCCTAACAGGGCCCAGCAGCAGGGAGGTTTGAAAACCTCCGGGGCGGACTGTGGAGGACTGTGAGGGCAAGCCCACCACTGGGCCCCCGCAGGGCTCCCTGTGATGAGACAGGACTCCGACGCTGGGTATAAAGGGCTGGGAAGAGCTGGTCACATGGTCACGTGCAAGGAAGGGCCAATGCCAGTTGTGGGTCTTCTTGATGCCGGCTCAGGAGAAGACTCGTAGGCCATCTGTCATTTGTATTTCGGCATTTTGTTGTTTTCTCCATTGTTCCCATAGGTATTTCTCAGGGCTTTGGCAGTGCAACAGGCCCTGGGCAAGGTCCTTACTGAACCTCTCCTCCCAGCCTCCGCTTCCTCAGTCCTGAAGTGGGGGTACGGACCTACCTCCCTTACCTCCCTGCCTCGTTGTCAGGATTAAGTGGGGCGGCGTGTCGAGCTTAGCACACAGCCTGTGCGTGGTTACCACTCCATATGTTGTCACTATAAGCTGCTGTGGCTTATCATAAACTATAAACACAACCCTGAGGGAAGTAAAATTCCATGAAAAAGAAGAAGTCTCATTATGACCTGCCTCAAATTGTAAAATCTCTAATAAAACTGAGGGTGTGTGGTTAGTGGTACAAGTGTCTAGAACCGGGTCTGTCCAGCTCCACCACTCCCTCCACGATGCCCAGCTTGAGAACAGGGGCAGGGGGCAGGGGGGCAGAGTACTGCCTGGGAGGGGACCCGAGGAGGACTTCTGGGATGTGGCTAAGTTGTTTTTTGATCTGGGTGCTGGTTACACGGGTGTGTTCAGTTTGTAAAAGTGCAGTGAGCTTACACTTCCACACGCTTATCCGTGTGTTGTATTTCAAAAAAAAAAATTAAAACAAGGGGCGCTGTCTCAGGATATAGTCATATGAATGCACTGGGACCAAAGGGTGAGAGTAAGATAGTCTCCTAGCTCCAGTGCTTGCCCAGAGAGAAGAGAAACAGATTGCGTACTAGATGCGGCTGTAGTAAATAAGATGCCTAGTTTTCCACTGCCTTTTGGTATCTGTGATATTTCAAAAATATAAGTTGTTTCATTTGGATACTGGTTAGTTGGTTTGTTTTCTTAAATATTTTATTTTTTAAGATTTTATTTATTTGTCAGAGAGAGAGAGAGAGAGAGCACAAGCAGGGGGAGTGGCAGGCAGAGGGAGAAGCAGGCTTCCCGCGGAGCAGGGATCCCGATGCGGGACCCGATCCCAGGACCCTGGGATCATGACCTGAGCCACAGGCAGACCCCCAACACACTGAGCCACTCAGACATCCCAAATATTTTATTTTTGGGTGAAAGTAATCCCTACACCCAACATGGGGCTTGAACTTACAACCTCAAGATCAAGAGTCGCGTGCTCTAGCGACTGAGCCAGCCAGGCGGTCTGGTTAGTTGGTTCTTATAAATGTCTTCAGCTGTGACTTCATCCACCAATACCGATAAATCGTAACTTAGGTAAGAGGCACTGAGGTTAAAACTAACTTACATTTAACATCTTACCAAAGGGAAGTGTGGGACTGAGTCCGTTTTCCAGCTCAGAGTTTTGGGCTCTCCCTGCCTCTTGCAGTTCTGTCTTTCCCCATGAAGAGAACTCAACTGGCAAAAACTGAGTGAGTTCCTGTCACTCACCAGGCCCTGAGCTGGGTGCTGGAGACAAGAGTTTGGGTGTGAACATAACAAATAGAAGGCGGAGGGGCAGAATCCTGTCCCAAGCTCTGAAGTTGGACAGTGCACAGGTGTAGGAGCAGGGTCAGAGAAGTGCAGGGAAGGCTTCTCGGAGGAGGGGGTACCCAGGCTGAGTTTTCAGAGATGTGCAGGTATGCCCTAGGTGGACCAGGCATTCCAGGAAAGGGGAACAGTGTGAAGACAAGGCGAGGCCCGGTGGAACACATTCAAGGGGAGCAGCCAAGGGGCAAGGAGGATGGTCAGGGTATCGGGGTGCAGTGAAGAGGTTCCACAGAGGCCCCGTTGGGAAGGCTTCATGCACATTCTAAGGAACTGGCCTTTCTGTAGGGATGGGGAGTTCCAAGGGGGTTTAAACTGAGTAGTGACGACTACGTTCTGTGTTGGAGAACACTCAACGCTGTCTACGACTTGGAGGATGAAGTGGAGGGAGCTTGGGGGCTACTGCGGTTGCAAGGGTCTGAACGATGCCTGGGGTTGGGGGGGTTGGTGAGGTGAGAGCTGGGAGATGTTAATAGGGAGGCAGGATTTGTAGGGCCAGATTCCTGAATGGCTCTAAGGGAGGCAAGGGAGGAAGGAGTCTTGGATGACTCCCAGATTTGGGGTTGGGTGAGGTCAGGCAAGGCCATGCTGCTCACAGAGGAGCCACAAGGGAGGCCTGCGGGGAGGGGGCTTCTGGACATACTGAGTCTGAGGCTCTACGAACGACCAACTGCAGCACGTAAGCTGTGGGACGAAGCCAGTAGAGGAGACTGGAAACCAGGGGAGGAAATGGCTGAGGGGGCAAGGCCCTACCCCTGGAGGGAAGTGGAGGCTCACACAGGTGGAGATGGGCTACCGCTGCCCTGAATGCACATCTCCAGGCTGAGCCTGGAGGAAGGAAGCGAGGGGCGCTACGGAGAAGTTGTTGCTGTGCGGCTGGCACGCTGAGGGAGGTTCCTGACATCTGATAGGGTCGCGGTTCTCCGGGAAGGGGAGCCAAGTCTGGGAGTTGGCTAGGTCTCCGGAAAAGGGCTGAAGGGTACAAGGCAGCCACCGTGGGGCTCAGGAGAGGGAAGTGGGCAAGTCCCGGAGAAGACCCGCCAAGAGGGGCACGGGGGCCTCGCTGACAGTAAAGCAACTGCTCTTTGTTTTCTTTTTACCATTTATTATACATTTTTAAAAAGAGTTATTTACTTTAGAGAGAGAGTGCTCGAGGAAGGGGGTGGCAGAGGGGGAGGGAAAGGGGAAGCAGACTCCCCACTGAGCGCGAAGCAGATCATGCCCTGAGCCAAAACCAAAAGTCGGATACTTAACCGACTGAGCCACCCAGAAGCCCCTCATTATAAGTTTTTAACTGTCCCAAGGCTGTTCCCATGAAGTTAGAACAAACTGGGGACAAAACCGCAGTCCCTAAATGCATATACATTTAGGGGAAATGTCCTTTGTTACAGAAACACAGGTGTAACTGAATTGAGAGCAAAGACGTGGTGGAAATAGATCTGCCAAGGGGACTGGGGCTTCCTGATGTCTTTTGGGGAAGAAGTCTGTGCCCTTCCATCCCACACCTAGCCGCACAAAGGCCCGTGTATGCTGAGCCCTCCCTGCCCCCGCAGACCCGCTTTAGGGCAAGCAGGACAGGAAGTGAAGGACTCCTAACCTTTCTAGGACCATGTTCTGTCATTTCCCATCCTGGGTCCAGCCTGATCTTGTTTCCCTTTTTTCCAAGATATTTTGTGTGCCTACCAGGTAGAGAGGAGTTAAAAAATAGAAAGTTAGAAAGTTTTGTAAAGCTTAATGTCAGTTCTTTTCTTAAGTTGAGACTTGGGGGAAGAGAGAACCAGTATCTTCTACAACCCAAATCCCAGAATTTACTGTCAGCTAGGAAACCACCCTACCCATTCTCCCTTGGATGGCAAGAAAACTTGATGAAGACAGGTAACGGGATTTCTTGTTCATCACTTTCCCTAGTTCCTAGCACAGTGATGGTACTTAAGTCCTCAATGTTTGCCCAGTAAGTGAAGGAATGGGAATTAATAATGGGGATTTTACAGCCTCCATGATTTGGTTTAACAACCATCACTGCTGAGCTTAGAAATGTCCTCCTTGTGTCTAATATAGTTGATTCTGGATAGAGATGATTCCCAACGGCCTCCTTAGGAGGCCACCTGGCTCCTTAGCCAAAGCTGCCACTCCAAGTCTTGGTTGACAGACTGAATGCACAGTTGGCGAAGGACAGTGGACAGATGTGTGCACTGGTCAAGCACACAGATCTCGGTTCACCCAAAGATGTGTTCTTTAAAGCCACTGGTTTTTACTCCCTGAAGGTCTCGAACTGCTTTCGGCCTAAGGCAGGAGGTGAGTGGGTGGGAAGTGAGGTGTGGGTTTGCTAATAGTCAAGTTCATACTGAAAGGCAGACGCAGGAAAAGAATGGGACTCTATTTTATTAGGAAATATTGAGCATCCATTCTATAAGAACCAAGGCCCATTGTGAGCATAGGCTCCATGCACTGGAGGAGGTGGTTTCAAATTTCCCAGAAACACCTTCTCTGTTCTCCTCTTCCTTATAACAAACCCCTTGACCTGCTATCATCCCGTGGTCTTTATGGTCTCAAGGCTCAAGGACCCAAGAACAAAGCCCTGGTAGCATCCCGGGATCAAGGATGACACCTATAGGACAACTCCTGATTCAAGCCCAAATCTGTCCAGAGGACAGAGGATGTGTCCTCAAAATCAACACTTCCTTAAAAATATGAACGTATACAAAAGCTCCCAGAGAGAACTCTAGCCCTGCACCTATAAAATAAAAACGAGAACAGGGGAATGACAAGTGCATAGAGAGATGATTTAGCGGCTAGTATCTGTGGGGGTGAAGACACAAGCCCATCCTGAAGGGTGCAGGGCTCTTTCACCCTCGAAGAGACAACCCACCATCCACCAGGGGTAGGCGGCTGGGGGTCCCTGATTTCCCACTCAAAAAACAAAACCCCACAAAAACAAGTGCATTCCCCTGACGGCAGACTTACCACAGGACAGTAAGCAAAGACACAAGCAAACGTGTCCATCTCCTCAGTTTCTATCCTCCCTGGCGGGCCCTGCTCAACTCTTATCAGTGGAAAGGCTCTGGGGACAGTGGTTCCAGGCCACACTCCCTCGGGTCTCGGAGTCCCTGACACCTTCCACAGATAGAAAAGGGCTTTACCTTCCTGTGGGTGACTCAGAGTTGGAAAAGCCCATCCACCTTGACCTGAAATCAAGGCCCAGGACACAAGGCCAGGGAGAGCGGCTTCTGACCTGACACCCTGGCACACAAGCAGCTCCGGGCGAAGGCACCTTAACCTGACCAAGGGGCAGCAGAACCACGAGCCCGCGCCTATCGCTTTCCAGTATTTCTGAGGCCTCGGCGCAGGCTGTGGGCCACGCTGTCTTCCGTCCCCCACGAGAAACACTCCCGCTGTGCTACCAAAGAGGAAACTGAGGCCCGGAGGACCAGGAGGGCAGAAGGCCATGGCGTGTCATGCAATGAAACGGAGAGAGACCCAACTCTGCAACCTTCCGTCCCCCCGCGCCCCCCCCCGCCCCCATTCCGGGGGACGTGAGTCTGCTCACCGAGACGGCGGCGGATGTTGGAACCGGGGATGAGCGCGGGTGAGGTTCGGGCCCAAGTTCCCAAAGACACCCCCCCCCCCCGGGAAGAACGGCTCCCCGGAAGGGGCGTCACCGTGTGCCCGTGGGCCGCCGCCGGGCGGCCGGCTCAGTCTGCTTTGTCTTTGGCGTGCGTTCTCTGGTGGGTGATGAAGTTGGAGCTGTTGCTGAAGCCCTTGCCGCACTCGGGGCACTTGTAGGGCCTCTCCCCCGTGTGGATGCGCTGGTGGACGATGAGCACGGAGTTCCAGCTGAAGCCCTTGCCGCACTCAGGGCAGCGGTAGGGCTTGTCCCCCAGGTGCGCGCGCTGGTGCATGACGAGGATGGAGCCGCGGCTGAAGCTCTTGCCGCACAGGAGGCACTGGTAGGGCTTCTCGCCCGTGTGTGTGCGCCGGTGCGCGGCGAGCTGCGAGCGCTGGCCGAAGGCCTTGCCGCACTCAGCGCACTTGTGCGGCTTCTCGCCCGTGTGCACTCGCTGGTGCTTGAGGAGGTTGGAGCTCCAGCTGAAGCTCTCGCCGCACGTCAGGCACTCATAGGGCTTCTCGCCCGTGTGCGCGCCCTGGTGCGCGATGAGGCTGGAGCTCTGGCTGAAGCTCCGGCCGCACTCGCCGCACTTGTAGGGCTTCTCCAGCAGGTGCGTGCGGCGGTGCGTGGCCAGGTTGGAGCTGCGGCTGAAGCTCTTGCCGCACTCGGCGCACTGGTAGGGCTTCTCGCCCGTGTGCGTGCGCCGGTGAGTGATGAGCGCCGAGCTCTGGCTGAACCTCTGCCCGCACTCGGCGCACCGGTAGGGCTTCTCGCCCGTGTGGATCCGCTGGTGGCGGATCAGGTTGGAGTTGTAGCTGAAGCTCTCCCCGCACTCCTTGCACTCGTACGGCTTCTCGCCCGTGTGGATGCCCTGGTGCGTGTTAAGGCTGGACCGGTTGCCAAAGCTCTTCCCACACTCGGGGCACGAGTAGGGCTTCTCGCCCGTGTGGGTTCGCTGGTGGGCAATGAGATTGGGGCTCCTGCTGAAGCTCTTGCCGCACTCGGCACACTGGAAGGGCTTTTCTCCTGTGTGGATCCTCTGGTGGGTGATGAGGTTTGCGCTCCGGCTAAAGCTTTTCCCACAGTCTCGGCATTTGTAAGGTTTCTCCCCCGTGTGGGTGGTTTGGTGTCTGCTGAAGTTGGAACCATCGCTAAAGCTTTTCCCGCATTCATTGCATTTGTAGTACTTCTCTCCCGTGTGGGTCCGCTCGTGGGTGATCAGGTGGGATTTCCGGCTGAAGGTTTTCCCACACTGGGGACACTCGTAGGGCTTCTCACCCAGGTAGGTGCCCTGAAGGCCGATTAGCTGCCCCACTTCCCTGCCCTGGGAGGGCACCTCCCTGTGGTCCCCACGTGGGGCATTCCCCTGGGGCCCCCTGGAGCCACAGTCTCTCTCAGAGTCACTTTCCCAGTCGGACTGCGGAACGCCTTCCCCTTCGGGCATTTCTGAGAACATCTCATGTGATTCGACATCCTCAAATAGATCCTGATTAGAGTTCTCCCCATTGTCGCTCTGGATCTCGAAATCTGAAACAGTGAAGAAAGACACGATTTATACTCCGTTTCCTATAATGATGAGAGAAGGAAAGGAAACCCAAGTGAAATATTTAAAAAGTTAAACTTCTTATGAAAATAAAGAGGCCAAAGGATCCTCAAAACTTTTAAAAACCAGGTTGATTTCCTTCTCCGTGATTATCTAGCTGTCAGACCTCATACCCACGTGGTGATTACCGAGAATTTCTAAGTCTTAAAGATTTGGGTTCTAGGTCTGTACCTGTTTCTCCACTGGGAAATGAAGTCAGGTGGGAATCTGGAAATCCTAATCAACAGAAAGCAACAGGGTACACAGTGACCCCCAGTACTCACCATGGTGCCTGATGTGTAACAGGTGCTCAATTAAATTTGGAGAATGAGTGAATGGGTTTTTCATTGGTACCACAGAAATTTCCCTAAAGCTTCGTCTCCCTTCAAAAAGAGTTTATGTAATAATCTCATGCATTACACTATATCCTGTGTTTATAATCTTATTAGATTATAATAAGTACAGCAAGATGACGGGACCCCTGCAACAAGAACTCTAGGTGTCTGTACAGATGACTGGAAACAAGCGAGTGGTTAGAAGAGCCCTAAAATGTATCTGCAGTAGGAGCTTACAGATGGACCTCCCATTGGTAATAGAAAATATCTACCATCCAGAAACTTGTCAAACTCTGCTGCCCAACACTTATCAAACATTCGGGTGAAAGAAATCAGGAGGGGGCACCTGGGTGGCTCAGTCAGTTAAGCATCTACGTTCAGCTAGGATCATGATCCCAGGGTCCTGGGACTGAGTCCCTCACTGGGCTCCCTGCTCAGCAGGGAGTCTGCTTCTCCCTCTGTCTCGCCCTCTGTCCCTCCCCCCGCTTGTGCCTTCTTGCGCGCTCTCTCTCTCTCAAATAAATAAATCGAATCTTTAATAAAAAAAAAAAAGAAAGAAATCAGGAGGGCAGATTGCTGACAACATATGCATCCCCTTCCTTCACTGAGAGACTCTGAAGTCTATCCCAGGATTGAGCAGGAGAGCCGTGAGCCTGGATCTCACTGTTTTGATCCCCATAGAACTGAGCTGTGTGTTGATTTAATAGCTCCGGCCAACAGTCAAACAGTCTGAGAAGTGTCATCGAAATTAATGGCCGTCAGGAACGTTAACACTGCCAGGAAGTTGTTGGCGACACTGTTTATGCCACACAATGTCCTCTTGATTAACGAGAAGGAAATTTTCCTTTAACCGAAATCCCAAGAGCACCACTGTTCTGAGTAACTGATGTGTGTCTGCCTCATGGCTCTGGTTGTGGCTCCCCCCTCTGCCTTGCCTGCTTGGAAGCTTGGAGCCAAACGCTCAGAGGGAGAATACTGGATGTTTGTATAGCCCGCAACCTGTGTTCATTTTTCCCTCCCATTATTTCCTTTTTTGCTGTAATTTCCTTGTGCTCCCTTCCTTCCTTCCTCTCTGCCTCCTTCCTTCTTTGGCTAATCTTCCCTGTATTGCACCAATTTTAGTATAGGTGCTGCCAAAGCGACCACCCTTGTGCTCTGTTTCTGCAAGTTGTCTTCAATTCTTTTTTGGAATTCTGTAGGGTGTACAGAAATAAATCAACGATTTACCGATCAGGATGACAGCCTGATTATTCCTAACACCTAACATCAGATCTCCAGAGAAAGCAGATCCAGCCAGAACAGGGAAGACAATTAGTTAAATAATTACACAGGGTCCTAGTGACATTCCCATTACTGAAGCTAAGAAATAGTTTATTTAAAGTTAGATGGTCAATTCAGTGATTATTAGTTTCTGTAGGTGAAGGTGAATTTCCATAGGTGCACAGGATAAAATCTGACATGCCCTCAGGCAGAACCTGGTGCTAGTTATGCTGTCAGTCCATAGAGGATTGTATTTAAATGTACAAGTAGGCTTGTGATTCTACTTCATGCTCACTAGCACATACGCCGCTGGTACTCTGTGGCTCCTGGCGTCCAGGGGACAGATATGGGCCTCAGGGGCACAGCGTATGTACCCACATGGCCAGGAGGACCAGGAGCTCTGCACTTCTGCAACTTCCTGCAACAGGGTTTTGCAAGTTTCTAGCACAGAGGTCTGCTCTCACTGCTCTTCTACAGGGTCCTCCAGGCAGAGGCCCTGATTTATTTTCTGCAAGCGAATGCTACCAAAAACATTTTTTTAAAAATGACTTTAGTAGGGGCACCTGGGTGGCTCTGTCGGTTGAGTGTCTGACTCTTGGTTTTGGCTCAGGTCTGATCTCAGAGTTGTGAGATGGAGCTCCATGTCATCATCAGGCTCTGCGCTCAGTGGGGAGTCTGCTTAAGTTTCTCTCTTTCTCTCCCTCTGCCCGCCCCCCTCCCGCTTGCTCCTCTCTCTCTCTAATAAATAAATTGTTTTTTAAAAATGACTTTAGGGTGCCTGGGTGGCTCAGTTGGTTAAACGATTGCCTTCACCTCAGGTCATGATCCTGGAGTCCCGGGATCGAGTCCCACGTCAGGCTCCCTGCTCAGCAGGGAGTCTGCTTCTCCCTCTGACCCTCTTCCGTCTCGTGCTCTCTATCTCTCATTCTCTCTCTCTCAAATAAATAAATAAAATCTTTAAAAAAAATGACTTTAGTAATTGTTCTCTTCTGAACAGGGACATTAGCTGATAAGGTTTTCCACTGCCTTAAAATCAGAAGAACTGGTTGGTATGTTCTGGAATGAGCTCAAAAGCAACAGGGAAAACCCAACAAAAACTCAAACTCCATTTGCAGTGAGATTAGGAGGAAGATTAATTTGCAGACACCAAAATACATATAAGGGCTTCCAAAAACAGCAGAGACAGGGCAGAGGCCAATGAGGCAGGAAGTGAACAAGCATGGAAAGTGGTGTGTGCACGTGTGTGTGTGTGTGTGTGTGTGTGTGTGTGTGGCTGGGGAAGGAACTGGGGGGCAGCTAATCTCAAAAAGCTCAGGCAGAGGGGGCTCCTGGGTGGCTCAGTCAGTTGAGCATCCGACTCTTGATCCTAGCTCATCTTGATCTCAGGGTCATACGTTCAAGCCCCGCACTGGGCTCCACACTGGGCATGGAGCTTACTTAATTAAAAAAAAAAAAAAAGGATATAGAAAAAGCTCAGGCAGAAAATCACTTCCTAAAGGTAAGGACTCCCCCCCAAGAGCAACAGTGCATTTGGGGTGAGCAGGGCTGGCTTCTTTTGGTTCAGAGAAGTGCAGGAGGTGAAGCTACAACCAGAATCACCCAGATGACCTCTACATGCAGGAAGCTTTCTGTTTCTCTAGAGCAGAAAAGAGAGAGCCTTTGACCCTCACACATTAATCATGGCAATTATGACTGAGAAAGTGACATTTTTCATGCATTAAAAAAATAAATAAATAGGGTGCCTGGGTGGCTCAGTTGGTTAAGCGACTGCCTTCGGCTCAGGTCATGATCCTGGAGTCCCGGGATCGAGTCCCGCATCGGGCTCCCTGCTCAGTGGGGAGTCTGCTTCTCCCTCGGACCCTCTTCCCTCTCGTGCTCTCTAGCTCTCATTCTCTCTTTCTCTCCAATAAATAAATAAATAAATAATCTTTAAATAAATAAATAAATGAGGGTCTCCCGTGTGGCTCAGCCAGTTAAGCCCCTGACTTTTGGTTGCAGCTCGGGTCATGATCTCAGGGTTGTGAGATCAAGCCCCGCCTCAGGCTCCCAACTCAGCGTGGAGTCTGCTTGAGGATTCTCTCTCTCCTTCTCCCTCTGCCCCCCTCCTCCCTGTGTGCACTCTCTTTCTCTAAAAAAAAAAAAGGAGAAAAAAAATTAGACAAAGCAACCGCCTGCAGGAAGGAAGACCACATGGCAGAAGTTGGGAGAGACAGTGAGACAGCAGGAAGAGATGAAGTGGGAGCTGGCAGGACGTGGGAAGGCAGAGGCACTCCAGAGGCCCGGGCGCAGGAGAGGAGTGCAAAGGAGAACAGGCACTCTGGCGGGCAGAAAGGGACGAGTGGGGCCGAAATGAGAAGGGCTGTGAAAGGAAGAGGAACGAGGAGGACAAAGGGGCTAACGAGCAGGCCGGAAAGAGAAGTGAGACGAAATGAGAGTCCACACACACGTAACTGGAGCTCTCAAACAGGGGAACCAGACCCAAGGAACAGAACAAACGCTGAAGGTAGAAAGCTCCAACGACCCTGGGAAGGTGCGCTGTGTTAGGAAGACGAACCCACGGTGGCTAGCGATGAGACGGGACAGCAAGCAAAAGGCTCGAATCACTCAAGTGGGGGGGAGAACCAGCTGGGCTCAGACTGCTCTACGGTGACATTCATGCCTGTAGACACGAGGCAGACAAGGAAAGAAAGGGGATGGCCAGGATTTTGTGTTCAACAAAACCGTCCTTCAAGGATCCCGTTGGCAGGCAAACAGCTTTGAATACGCACGAATTCGCAGAATATGGTTCCTATGAGCCCCTCTTGGGGAAACTACTAGGAGGAGGGCTTCGGTCAACCAAGAGATCAAGGGAACTCTGAGCAAATGGGCTGGGCATGAGCACTGGATACACCAGACTTCAGAACCAAGTCTCCAACGACTGTGGCCATTACAAGGAGAAGAGAATGTAGAGGCTACCCAGCAACGTAGAAATGACACTCCAGCCAAAACTGGGGTTGAGAGAAAGCAGGACAGAGGACATGTTCATTGGTTGCCTCATATGGATTGCCCCCCTATCCTGGGAGTTCAAAGCGTATCATTTAAAATTGGCAAATCATGCACCCGAAGTGCATGCAAGTGTCTTTACCAGCGCAAAAATCAACCTTAGGGAACTCCAGGCCGGCTCAGGTGGTGGAGCATGCAACTCTTGACCTCGGGGTCATGAGTTTGAGCCCCATGTTGGGTGTAGAGACAACTAAAAAAACAAAACCAACCAAACAAAAGAAACTTAAAATGTTAAGACAGGATTACTGACGGAGACCAGGGGTGGGGAGGAGAGGGACTATCTTTGTCAGATGTTCAAACATGCTGGGAAACAACACAAACACTCTAGAAACAGACTCAGTAGACATGTGAATTCGGAACTGAACACAGGTGGCACATGGATAGACATATGAGCAGAACAGAAACAATCTAACGACACTAGGACTTGAACGTCTGACAAGGGCAGCCTCTCAAATCCAGAGAGAAAAGGCTCAACATTCAATTGACATTCAATAAATGATGCCGGACCGACTGGCGAGGCCAAATGGAAAAAATCTGAGGTTGGATCCTATACTGGGAAAAATCCCAAAGTGATCAAAGATTTAAATGTAAACAAAAACAGTATCCAACTATTAGCCAAAAATATAAGAATTCTCTTATAATTGGAAAGCCTTTCAGTATGATAATTTGTGTGACTATTTTCTACCACCTCACTGCAGAGAAGAATCCAGATCCAATGACCCCCCCCTGCCCTGACAGCGGCTTAAGGACCAGCGGTACCTTCCTTTACTAGACAAAGAGGCAAGACTACGTTGAGCTCCATGCTCAACATAGAGTCTGCTTGAGATCCTCTCTCCCTCTGTCCCTCCTGCTCTTTCTCTCTCTCTCTCTCTCTCAAATAAGTAAATCTTTTAAAAAAAAATGCATCCCTGATATAGATTTAAAATATATATGATTCTTGGGTGCCTGGATGGCTCGGTTGGGTGTCTGACTCTTGGTTTTGGCTCAGGTCATGATCTCAGGGTCTTGGGATCAAGCCCCACTTGGGCTCCACACTCAGTGCGGAGTCTGCCTGAGATTCTGACCCTCTCCCTCTGACCCTCCCCACTCTTGATGTGCTCTCTCTCTCTCTCAAAATAAATGAATAAATCTTAAAATATACATATATGATTCTCCCCTTGTGCACTGCTGGTAAGAATGCAAAATGGTGCAGCCACTGTGGAAAACAGTATGGTGGCTCCTCAAAAAATTAAACATAGAATTACCATGTGATCTAATAATTTCACATCTGGGTCTACATCCATAAGAACTAAAAGCAGGGACTCAAACAGGTATTTGTACATCCACGTCCCTGCATTACTTGTAATAACCAAATGTTGAAAACCCAAAGGTCTACCAACAAATTAATGAATGGAATATTATTCATTCTTAAAAAGGAATGAAATTCTGACCTATGCTTCAACATGGAGGAACCTTGAGGACATTATGCTACGTGAAAGAATCAGCCAGCCACAAAAGGATAAATATTGTACAATCCCTCTACTTGAGGTACCGAGAACAGTCAAATTTATCATAGTGATAGGGGTTAGAATGGTGGGTGCCAGGGGCTACGGGAGAGGGAGGGAGGAATGGGGAGTTGTTCACTGGGCACAGAGTTTCAGTTTGAGAAGAGGAAACAGTGCTGAAGATGGATGGTGGTGACAGTTGTGTATATTTAATGTCCATGAACTGTACACATAAAAATGATTAAAATGAAAAAATGGTTAAAATGGTAAATTTTATGTTATGCAAATTTTATCACACTCAAAAGAGAATATATGGCTCATAATTATAGGTACTCTATCAAATTTAAAATAGGTGACACTACCTACTAACTCTGAAATTAGTTTTAGAAGATTAAATAAATGCTCAGAAAGGCAGAGAATTCTCAGAAACACTCTATTAAATTATTGAGGGTCCAGTAGGCAAAAGAATTAATGAGTACTTCCCTGATCAATCGTTAAGGTGGAACATATGGTTTCATAAAGTTATAATTTACTTTTCTTCATTTCTAAATTGCCCATTCATATCTTTTATTTTTCATTCCACTGCACTGACTTTTCTTAGGGATTACAGAAGCTCTTACAGATCAAGGGTTTTTTTGTTGTTTTGTTGTTTAAGATTTACTTGTTTAGGAGCGCCTGGGTGGCTCAGTCGTTAAGCAACTGCCTTCGGCTCAGGTCATGATCCCAGGATCCTGGGAATGAGCCCCACATCGGGCTCCCCGCTCCGCGGGAAGCCTGCTTCTCCCTCTCCCACTCCCACTCCCCCTGCTTGTGTTCCCTCTCTCGCTGTGTCTCTCTCTGTCAAATAAATAAATAAAATCTTAAAAAAGAAAAAAAAAGATTTACTTATTTTAGAAAGAGAGACTGTGTGAGTGGGGGGGGGGGGGCGGGGGAGGGGAAGCAGACTCCCAGCTGAGCAGGGAGCCTGCCACCGGGGACTCCATCCCAGGACCTAGAGATCATGACCTGAGCCGAGGCCAAGAGCCAGGTGCTTCACCAGCTGAGCCACCCAGGCGCCCCCCCCCCCCTCCCCGCCAAAGGGTTTTTGACTCTTATCTGCTGTACCGCAGACTTTGTTGCAAATATTCCCTTCCGGTTGGTGTACTGTCTTTTAACTTTGTTCATGGTACCTTTTTTTATACAAAGGACTTTTCTGTTTTCCTGAGTCCAAGCCAGCTTTGAAGATTGCTGTCTTGCTTAAGAAGTCCTTCACCACAAGATTATAAAAATATTCTCCCTACATGTTATTCCAGGTCTTTTAGAGTCGAGATCTATAATGCATCTGAAATTTATTTTTGTGTCACTTGTGAGGCAGAGATCTATTTCTGTGTAAGTTAAGAAGTAAGGATCGAATGTTATTTTTTTCAAAATGGTGAGACCACTGTCCAAACACCATTCACTGAACCGGTTGTTGGACTGCCTTAGGCCCTCGTCCTTCCCTCCCTGGTTAGTAAGCAGAAGCCACAGTCAAGGCTGAGGCTAAAGCAGCGGTCAGATTTTCCCCTCCCGGACACAGTCTCTAGACACATCCCCACTGCTGTTCACAGGGCCGTGCATGTCCCCCTGCCCGGCCAGACACCTCCTCTTCCTCCCACACTGGAAAGCCTATCACAATGAGTGTGAGGAAAACTGGTATCAGTAGGGAGACAAACCTGAATTTACTGTAATTGTTTTAGAAAAACGAACTAAACAGTCACACACTTTGGTGCTTCAGTATGGGTTAGGCTCCAAATTCTGGTGACGCCCACTGGATTGTGCCACCCCACTGTGTCTCAATGCCACGGTCAGAGCCAGTGGTCTAAAGCGCAGGCGTGATTCTCACACAGCCTCCTCCAGAGCCGGGCTCTCCCCATCGGAGGGCTGCCCCGGCAAGCCTGGCAGGAGCCTGCTGGAGCACCGTTCCCCCTGCACTCTGGCTGCCTGAGAGATTAACCACTGATAACAACGGCAGTGAGCTCCGTTGTCAGTTTAAATGACATCTGACAGTTAGAACGTTTACATCTCTCTCAGAGCTCTGTATGGTCCACGCTGCAAATATTTCAGTGACTTAAAGGTGACTTTTGTTTTGAAACTGAGAATCATAGCTTTAAAAAGACAAACACCGGCTGTAGCCTGTGAGCAGCGAGATCCACGGACAGAGTCTCAGCCTGGCCGCTGCCGCCCAGAGACTGCTGAGCCCCCGTCCGTCCGCCGCCACCCACTCCGGACACAGAACATCCAGTCATGGATAAAACTGAGCTGGTGCAGAAGGCCAAACTGGCCGCGCAGGCTGAGCGATATGATGACATGGCAGCCTGCATGAAGTCTGTAACTGAGCAAGGAGCTGAATTATCCAATGAGGAGAGGAATCTTCTCTCGGTTGCTTATAAAAATGTTGTAGGAGCCCGTAGGTCATCTTGGAGGGTCGTCTCAAGGATTGAGCAAAAGACGGAAGGTGCTGAGAAAAAACAGCAGATGGTTCGAGAATACAGAGAGAAAACTGAGACCGAGCTAAGAGATATCTGCAATGATGTACTGTCTCTTTTGGAAAAGTTTTTGATCCCCAATGCTTCACAGGCAGAGAGCAAAGTCTTCTGTTTGAAAATGAAAGGAGATTACTACCGTTACTTGGCCGAGGTTGCTGCTGGTGATGACAAGAAAGGGATTGTGGATCAGTCACAACAAGCATACCAAGAAGCGTTTGAAATCAGCCAAAAGGAAATGCAACCAACACATGCTATTAGATTGGGTCTGGCCCTTAACTTCTCTGTGTTCTATTACGAAATTCTGAACTCCCCGGAGAAAGCTTGCTCTCTTGCAAAGACAGCTTTTGATGATGCCATTGCTGAACTTGATACATTAAGTGAAGAGTCCTACAAAGACAGCACGCTAATAATGCAATTACTGAGAGACAACTTGACATTGTGGACATCGGACACCCAAGGAGACGAAGCTGAAGCAGGAGAAGGAGGGGAAAATTAACCGGCCTTCCAACTTTTGTCTGCCTCATTCTAAAATTTACACAGTAGACCATTTGTCATCCATGCTGTCCCACAAATAGTTTTTTGTTTACGATTTATGACAGGTTTATGTTACTTCTATTTGAATTTCTACATTTCCCATGTGGTTTTTATGTTGAATATTAGGGGAGTAGAGCCAGTTAACATTTAGGGAGTTATCTGTTTTCATCTTGAGGTGGCCAATATGGGGATGTGGAATTTTTATACTAGTTATAAATGTTTGGCATAGTACTTTTGGTACATTGTGGCTTCACAAGGGCCAGTGTTAAAACTGCTTCCATGTCTAAGCAAAGAAAACTGCCTACATATTGGTTTGTCCTGGTGGGGAAGAAAAGGGATAATTGGTTCCAGATAAAAAAAATAAATTAAAAAAATTAAAAAAAAATAAAAAGACAAACACCTTTCCAACCCTCCAACATTCTCCATTCCCTGTCTTGTTATGAAAAATGAATGCATTTGCTCATTGTTGGCATGAAGGGAGCATTTTGCTGGGGCAGCAAACTCAGACTAGGTAACCTGTTGCCTGTGCTCACCCAGAGCCGGGTGATGCTACAGATGCCTAGAGAGGTCAGCTTGACTCTGGGGCTCAGATGGTGGACGAGAGCAGGTTTGAAGTGGACAATCTCCACTCCTCCCTAGACGAGGGCAGTGCTTCTTACTCTTCAAAGTGCAGACGAATCACCTGGAGGTTTTGTTAAATGCAGATTCTGCTTCACGTGGGTTGGGGTGAGACTGAGTGTGCCTTTCTAACAAGCTCCAGGTGACACAAGTACCGTTGGTCCACGGACCACACTTTGAGTAACAAGGCTCTAAGCAGTGGTTTTGACACTTTGCTGCAGTTTAGGGCCACCTGGGAGCTTTCAAAACTTCCTTGCCTGGGCCATTCCCCATGCCAATGAAATCAGAAAATCAAAAGCCCTGGGAGTGGGACCCCAAGTGATTCTGATGTGTGGCCAAGTTTGAGAACCAGAGGTCTGGCACTGTGGCTCGCTAACTGGTGATTGAATCAGGATCACTTGGAGGGCTCGTTAAACCACAGGGTACTGGGCCCCACCCCCAAAGTTTCTGGTTCAGTAGGTCTGGGGTGGGGCCCAGGAAGTTTATTTCTAACACATTTGCAGATGATGCTGATACGGCGGGTGCAGGGACCACACACTGTGCTGATGGTCAGAGGATTTACATATCAGGATTCATCCATTTTGAGCCCCAAAATTTCCCTTTTGCTCCCCTCTGACATCAGTTTCTTTTTTGGGTGGTGCAGCTTCTGTGAGATAAAATCTGTGTGTCAGGAGAGGAGACTTTCCCCTTTACCCTGATATTGCACCAACACTGGTGGGGTGGGGGCTGGGGAAGGCCACCGTGGCATGAGTCCACTGGTCTGCAGGCTCTAGCGCTATCTTCCTGCTCACCTCTTACAGAAAGGTGCATGAACCCTGGGTAGAGCAATCAGACAACAGTCTGGGCTCAAGCTGCCTCCAACTCTACAGTGACCATAGTTTCTGAACCAAAACCTGGGCCATACAATTTGAGAAATGATTTCTGGCCCCAGGCCACTTACAGACAGTCTGAGAGGTTGGTCACCCACTATTGAACTCTGAGACATTCTGATGATTTGCAAGGACAAGTATTTCATATTCAATATTACCCTGGACAATCTGGGTTGTCATAAACCAAATCACAAGAAAAAAAGAAGAAAAGAAAGTGTTCTGGGTTTTATGTTGGGACTTTCTAGCAAGTCATAGAGATAACCGCGCTTTTCACAAATGATCTTTCAGCGGGTCTGTGAAACACAGGCTGAAAACACAGCCGCCAGGCAAACCAGAGGCCAATCTCACTTCAACGGAAAATCCTCATCACTGGGGAGATGAGCTCCAGAGGACCAGTGACACTCTCCTGAGGCTTGCAATTCTGGCCATTCACCGGTTCATTTTCTCCATCCTATATTCATTGATGTTCACGTCCATGGCCAGCTCCCCGGCACAAAAGACTTTAAGGCAAATGTCCTCCCTGGGGGTGTGGATTCACTGTACCTGAGGTTTCCAAAGTCAAAGCCTGTCCCGTGCAAATAAATGCTACAGGTCTCCTGCACGATTCCTGCACTTTGGATGGATAATGTCAGGTCAAAAAGGCCACCTTCTAGTTTATACACAGGCCAGACAGGGAGGATGTCCTTGAGCCTTTGGAATTTGAGAAATGGGACTAGCACAAACCTCCATCCTCAGAAACATGTTTTCCTTGTGTAAAAATATCTTTGGGGCGCCTGGCTGGTTCAGTCGGAAGAGCATGTGACTGACTCTCGATCTCAGGGTTGTGAGTTCAAGCTCTGTGTTGTGGGTAGAGATTACTAAGAAAATAAACTTAAAAATATCTTTATTAATAGCATAAACATGATAGTATTCACTGGGTTTGCTGAACAAAGGATTCATATGGCGCTTCCAAGAACTAAAATGCCAGAGACTAAGAGTAAGTGCTCTTTTGCTGGACTGAGCTTCCCTGGGCTGCCTACTGGCCTAAGCACCCCCTCCAGGTCTGCAGCCACACCTCTCCCCTCCTTCCATACTTGGGCATGTCCCGGCTATGTTCTGCCAAATGTGGCCTTGACCCCATTTCGTTTTAAGACAAAAGCTTAGCATGGCCTTCTCGAGGAAAAGCAGAGAAGCCTGGAATGAAGAAGCTATCTGTCCACCTCCTTCATGGACCAGGCCAGCAAGGGAGCCTCTTCACACCTGCCGATGGGCAGGAAGGATTCATGTATCCGTGCCAGTGATACTTACTGAGTTCCCACTGTGTGGGGGGCACTGTGTGCAGTACTGTGAGAGAGGAAAAGAAAGAAAGAAAGGAGAGAAAAAAAAGAGAAAGAAGAAAACAGGTTCCATGCCTTCTGGGATTTTAAAGGTTCCTAGAAGAAATAAGACAACTATTCATATAAGTAGAAAACAAGATGGACCATAATCAAATGCTAAAGGACAAGGAGAATCCAAAAGCTCTGGGGCAGATGGCTTCTGGAAGAGGGAATCAGAGCTGCTCCCAGATGGTTGCAACTGGGGACAGGGGAAGACGGACCAGAAGTAAGGACGGCTTTCTGGAGTGGGTCTCCAAGGGTGTACACTCAAAGGACGCCCGGGATTTTATCAGACAGGGATGGGACAAAGCCACTCCAACTCAAAATTCAAGAGCACAGACTCATGCTAGAAAGCACAGGCTTCATTCAAGGAACAGCAAGATCTGGTCTGAATGGAGCGGGGGCAATGGCGGGAGGACCACGGGCAGCTGTGGGGCAGCTCTGGCCTGTCATCACACAAGGCCCCAGTTCCGAGCAGAATAAGGAGCTCATGCTTGATTTGGAGATGCTGGGGAACTCACGAAGCTTTCTAAGTAGGAGAGCACCCGAGCGCTCAGGTAGGAGCGGAGCAGGGGCCCTGGAGGGAGAAGAGGCTGGGCCGCTGTGAGAGTTCTGGGCAGAAACAGCAAGAGCCTGAATGCGGACCACGCATGGGGATGAAAAGGTCCTTGGAATACACAGGGAGAGATGAGCTTTACCACTTAAACCAGTAGCACAGGTCCCATCTTCATGGGAATTATAAGGACCTTTAAATGTGAGTACCCAGAGGTGCCTCCTAGTCAAATATTAAATAACCACTGTCCAAACAGGGACTGAAGTGTCCAGTGCTGGGTAAGTGTGTCCAAAGGTCCCGAGCTGGATGAACAGAAGAGAGGTCAAGTGGTTTACACTGAACAAATGTTTGAGGGGATGAAGATAAGAGCACAGGTTCCTCTGAGTAATCACGGGGAAGGTCAGGAGACTTTGTTAAACAAAGCTGATCTCAAGGGTAGAAGTCAGAGAACGGACGAACCCATCTTAGATGTTCTGGGAGTGATAAAAGGCACAAAGCCCCCACAGCCAGCCGGGTGGGGAGGGCTGTCACAGTGGGTGCCTGTCTCCACCTCAGAGGCACCTGCTCAGACCTGACCCTCTGCTTCAAGACTTCCCCCAACGAAACAACAACCCCAGGGGCGCCGGGGTGGCTCAGTCAGTTAAGTGTCTGACTCTTGGTTTCAGCTCAGGTCATGATCTCATGGGTCGTGGGATCGAGCCCCGCGTCGGGCTCCATGCTCAGCAGGGAGTCTGCTTGAGATTCTTTCTCTCTACCTCTCCCCTGACTCACGCTTGCTCTCTCTCTCTCGGAAATAAATCTTAAAAAGAAATAAAAATAAACAACAACCCCAGAGGTCACTCCTCAGCCCTCAACCCCTCTGGCCTCTCCACAGTATCTGACTAAGATCCTAAAGTTCATTACAAACTTGTCACATTCATCAGGAGGCAAGTAAATTAAGTTTTTAGGACAGGATGAGAGATTTTTGTTTTCTTTTTAATAGGAAGAGTAAAGTTGAAAGTTATTTTTCAGGGCCAGAGAAAACTGGGTACTTTGCTTCGAATAAAACCTACCAAACACATGTGGAAGCAAACAGACCGGAGTTTGAATCCTGGCTCCACCACTTACCATCTAGTGTGTGACCTTGAGTAAGGGCTTGACCTTGCTGAATTTCCATTTCCTCATCTGTAAAATGACAGTCCCACCCACCTCCCAGGACTGCTAGTGAGCCGGACACATGAGGAGCCCAGGGCAGGGCTGGGCTCACAGGAAGCCCTCAATGTCAGTCCCTCCCTGCAAAACCCAGCTTGACTCCTCTACCTCCCAAGTCCCTGAGCTTGGTCACGGCCTCTGCTCCCAAACCACCTCCTTTCCTCTCTTCCTCTTCCCAGGCTTCTAAATCCTCTGGACTGGATGCCTCTGAGTTGGCCACCTTTGTCTTAGTCCCCACCTGCAACACCCCACTGGGAACTATCACTTTGCACCACGGATGTGATACCATGCTTAAGGACATGGGCCATGTCCTCAGACCCGTGGGTTCAAAACCTGGTTTCGGCCTCAGACTAGCTGGGTGATCTTCAGGGAGTCACTTAACTTCTCTGGTGATAATAATGTCACTAATCTCCCAAGACAGTGAAGTGTCCGTCAGTTTTGCACAGCAGATGCTAGGCACGAGGCCTGGACCAGAAGGGGATCTGCAAACGCGAGCTAGTGTTATTATCCATTCTTCTTACCTGCGTCCAGTGCCCTCCCCTTCTCTGCTGACCCCGCCTTGGCCGGACTGCGATGCCGGCAGCCTGATGTCTAGGCGGCTTCCTGGCTGCGCTCCGGCCACTGGCCTCTCCCTACTCGAATCAAACCTACATCCTGTTGCCAAATTCCACTTCCTCCCATGCCCCTTGGGCTCTAGTTCAAGAACCTGCTAAGGCCAGTGACATTCAGTCCAAGCACCCCCCCCCCACCCTTCCCCCAAACTCCCCATCCTACCACTTTCTAAAAAACACACTTTCTACTCCAACCAGCCAGCCTCCCTTACTGTCACCTGAACCAGTAAGCTTCGTGCCACACCTCACTTTCTTCGCAGCTGCCAAACCCTCCCTGCTGCCCTGCACCTTTGCAAACTCCACTCCGGCCTACAACTTCCTGCTCAAGCTCCGCACCCTCTCTGACCTCTCCGGTCCTCTCCCCTCCTTTCTCTGAACTTCTGCGGCTCTCATCAGTGCCAAGGCAGTCATCATCCATGGGTCCTGAAGCGGCCCCAGGGACACAGGCAGATGTGAAGGAAACATCTGGTAATCAAGGGAGTCCAGTCTACAACTGAAGACCAGAATGGAGACGGAGTAGTTAAATGGCATGCCTGGATCCCAGAATGTATCAGTAACACGGGAGACAAGGATGGTAACCATGGCAAAGAGCTCATGTTTGAAATGACTCTTTCAAGAGCTTAGGATGACTTTATACCATAGCAAGTTCCTAGTTACTAGCTGGTCTTGGTTTCATAAGAATAACCACTTTTTAAAAATAGGATTATCTGGTTTTTCTAGTTGCTGGACTTCAGATATTTGGATGTTTATTGCACAACCAAGGGAAGGTGCCAAGGGGCGGTTTATACGGTCTTCAGTCCCCCTCCCTATAACGTCCATCAGCTTCCCAACCACTCGGAATAAACACAGAAGTAAACACTGTGCTTATTACACAAATATAGCTCCAAGAATAGTCCTGTAAGCCTCTCCTACACTGAGATTCTGGAACTACCATTGTACACAGGGCATTAAAAAGGCTGAGCATGGGGCGCCTGGGTGGCTCAGTCGTTGGGCGTCTGCCTTCGGCTCAGGTCATTATCTTAGGGTCCTGGGATCGAGCCCCGGGTCGGGCTCCCTGCTTGGCTCTCTCCCTCCCCCTGCTTGTGTTCCTGCTCTCGCTCTCTCTCTCTCTCTCTCTCTGTCAAATAAATAAATAAAATCTTTAAAAATTAATTAATTAATAAAAAGGGTGAGCATGTCCTGGTTGCCTGCAGCAGCAGGAGGACAGGCTGTCCCCGCCTCCGTCCTGGATACCACCCTCTCCTCTTCCACAAACACCACACTCCTCCACAGCGGGGAATGCTCCCCACCCTCTCCCCACGAGGGCCAGCACCTTACCGCCACCCCGGAGGGTCTGGGTCAAGTCCTCCACCAGGGCCACGGCCTCCTCGCTGCTCTCAGGACGATGCTCCTGCAGCCAGGCTTGAATTTCCCTCGGTAGCACGGTCAGCATCTGTTCCTTGGTGTGCACTTCCGGCCTGAGCCAGCGCCGACAGAGCTCTCGGAGGCGGCCAAGTGCACCCTGTGGCCCTCCAGCGGCCTCCCCGTGGGGGCTACCCTTGCCAGCACTCTGGGGAAAGGGCTCCGACCCAGGGCCATCCTCCTGCAGTACAGCTTCCTGCACCCAAGAGTCGTCCTCCAGGATCATGGTAGTGACCTCCTCCTGTTCATCTTCCTCTTGAGGCACCTGGACCAAGGGGCTCAGGGGGGTGGTTACTCTCGGCAGCTCTGCAGCCATCATCCACCTTCCCAGGGCAGTCGCCTCAGGCTTCTAGCCTTGAACCTCAGTCTTCTAGAACTGAGGGAGAAGACACCTTCTCCTCAAATTCCAACAAGTAGTCTGGCTGGGAAGTGAGAAAGAGAACCACAATCAATAAGTAGACTGTCTTACAATAACCTAACTCACAGCAGCCCAGGTCAGGCCACCGAGTCTTACATCCGCAAATCAATGCAAGTTTCCTGTCCCTCTTAAAGGAAAAATGGCTCACTCCTGAAAACCTCCCTCTGTGGCAAAAGAAGTTACAAAGAATCACAAGCACAAAAAAATACAGAACTTTTCTTTCCAAAAGAAAGAGTATCAGAAATTCAGAGTCCTCCTAAGAACCCAGGACTAAGTTATTCTGCCCTGAATCAGTTCAGACTTGCTACAGAGTGAGCCTTGACCTAACATACAACTCGGTCCCTTAACCCCAGTGCCCATCTAATAGGTAGAGATAATAACACCCATTCTTATCTTATGGGGACATCTTCAGGATTAGCAATGGATCCGGATGTCAAGACATTTTGAGCCTCACTGGGAGGAAGGCAGTATCTTAATTGCATTCTTACCATATGAGTATGAAGTTTTAAAATATTCACACTTTTCAATGTAGTCTTGGCCCCGTTGGGAATTTATCTTTAAAAATAACCATCTCTCTGAAGAAAAATTTATTTGCAAGGAAACAAAACCATAGCATTGTTTCTAATTGCAAAAAAACCCCCGACACTTTAAAAATCCAGCAACAGAGAAATGGTTAATGAATTATGCCACATCCATACAGTAAAATGTATTTAAAACTACACTGACTTAATAATGGCTACCTTTGGGGACGGGGTACTGACCGAGAAGGGACTCAAAGAAGCCTTTGGGGTGCTGGAAATGTTCTGTATCTTGATTTGATGACGGTTGCACATACATATGAAATGTAAGATCTGTGCATGCTGCTGCATGTAGCTTTAAATATTTTTAAAAATTATGCTGACGATTATTAGCCATTAATAATCTGAGATAATCTTCATAAACCTGAAAATTACCGATAAAAACAAACCTAGCCAAACAGAAACACCAGGCACAGTATGATCCCAAATCCGTTTAAAAATGAACACATACACAAGGAAAAACAAAACTTGGACGTTAATTCTACAAAACGTTGGGGGCAGTGAAATTACTATTTATAAAATAAAGCCTAGAAAAGCAATGAAAAATTATGTTTTAAAAATCACCACCACATGACAAAGACTCAGATAACCCCCCTTTTTAAAAAAAGGGAGGCAGGGAAAAAAAAAAGAAGAAAGCAAAGCTAGTAGGAACACCGAAGCTCTCAACGTGTGTTTACCAAAGGGCTAGAAGACGCACAGGTATAACAGAAGTCCTGCTTGGGAGCCCGGGAAAACTGCTTCCGGTCAGCTCATTCGCTGTCTGACCGAGGGCAAGACACGCCCCCTCGGAAGCTCAGTTTCCCCATCTCCCAGTCCCAACCCCGCGCCCCTGGCTAGATGTGCAGGGAGCTCACCGCCCCGAAGCAGGGTCCGGGTGCTTTCGCCGAGCGGACGGGGCGCGTCAACCCGGGGGCCCCGGCCCGCGGGCGCGGACAGCGCCCCCGACGCCCCTCCCCCAGCAGGGCTGCCCGCACCGGCTCCAGGCCCGTTATTCCCTCGCCGCGGGCTACTCCCCCGGCCCGCGCCGCTCCAGGCCCGTCTCTCCGGGCTCACCTCTCGGGAGACCAGGTCGGACTCCGGCAGCCACTCCGCGCGTAAAAGCGCCCCCGGGCACGGCCCGGCCCCTCCGGACTCACCGCGGCTCAAGCCCGAGGGGCACCGAGAACAATGGACGGGAGAGGCCCGCCCCCCACCGCGCTCATTGGCCACCGAGAACGCCCCCTGGAAACCCTGCTCTCCTACTGGCGAACCCGGCCCCCAGCCCGACGGCGGGGTGGGGAGGCCGGGCCGACGGCATTGTGGGACATGTAGTCCATCGCGGCGGCCCGGCCAGCGGGCTGGGAGCGGAGCGAGGGTTTGAGAGCCCGGGCGCCGCTGCGCGGGCCGCAAGCAAATCCGCGGACTGGCCCTCAAGACCCCAGGGTTGGCCAGAGTTGGGACCTGGTACCGGTCATTTCACTTCCCTAAGGCCTCGGTGGATTTGCCTATGAAAAATGAAAGTTGTGTGGAGGGGCTTGAAGGTCCGTTTCAGCCGGGGACTGTGTGGCAAGGCATGTTGTTAGGCCCCCCCCGAAAGGCTGTCCCCGAGCTGGGAGGAGTCCTCCCAGGAAAAGTCCCCCCGCTGCCCGAGCCCGGCCCCCCTCCCCCAACCTGCAGGTCCACGCTCGCCCCTGGCCTTGGCACACCCCTTTGTTTTCGCACGGGGTGTTCCTGCTGCTGGAGGCAAGCCCGGTCCTGCCTCTTCTGCCACGAAGAACTCCCATTCTTTCGTCCAGCTGGTCTTCCTGGAGCCTGCCCCATCGTCCGCTACCCCGGGCGCGGACGCCGCTCCCAGCACACCTGTTCCACGTGTCCGCGTCAGTCCCTGGTCCCAGTGTTGCTCACCGCGGGTCTCAGCCCTGGGAGGTGAGGGCGGGAGAGCGGCCTCTGTCCTTCCCACAGTCGGTGCCCTGGAAGAAGTGGCTGCCCCAACACCGCAGGACAACAGGTGAGAAACCGTCCGGAAACCCAAGGGTTTAATAGGAGGAGGGAGGGAAACATGCTCTCAGTGGTCTGTGATAGAACAATTGTGAATGCTTACGCAGAGCAATCATCGGAGGCGCACAAGCAAATGACTACGTTTGTTTTAATTTTTTATTTATATTGCATTTCATATTCATGAAAATTCTGTGAGTATTTGAGAAATGTTTTCTGTTTATTTGGGTGATTTTAATCTCCTTTTCTGTGAACTGGTCGTATCTTCCCATGTTTGTTTGTTTTGCTTTGATCCAGTAGAGTTTACATACAGTGTTACGTTTCAGGTGTACAATAATGAAGCAAATCCATACAACACTCAGTGCTCATCAGGACAAGTGCACTCCTTAAACCCCATCTCCTGTTTCACCCCCCACCCCCGCCCCAGCCACCTCCCCTCTGGTAACCAACAGCTTGTTCTCTCTAGTTAAGAGTCTGTTTTTCGGTTTGTCTCTCTTTTTTCTTTGTCCGTTTGTTTCATTTCTGAAATTCCACCTCTGAGTGAGATCATATGGTATTTGTCTTTCTCTGGCTGACTTATTTCACTTAGCATAACACTCTCTAGCTCCATCCACGTTGTTGCAAATGGCAAGATTTCATTATTATACTTCTTCCCATGTTTTAATCAAATTTATTTGCAAGAACTCTTAGTATATTAAGAAAATGATTTCTTTGTCACAGAAGTTGCTATTTCTCAGTTTGCTGTTCTTTTTTGTTTTTTTTTTTTAGCATAGAAATTTTTAGGCTGTCCCATCTTGTCTTTTTATAGCTTCTGAATTTGGTGTCATTCTTAGAAAGTTCTCTGCACCACTCTGAAGATTATCTCAGTTTCACCTGTTTTTCACCAATGAACCCCTGTGATTAACCGTCAAAGTGTAAAGATGCAAGGTGAGGTTCAGCTATCGAATACTACCTCCCTGGCATCTTAATGTATTAGCCTAAAGGAACGACGTGCAAATAGCACCACCTCCAGGCCAGCTCGAGAAGTTTGCACTCCGTGCCTGGATGGGGAGCTCTCAGTGGTCACTCCCCTGGCCAGCATTCCTAGAGAACAAGAAGTGCAAAATAGTGGAGGATGGTAATTCTTGGGATGCTCTCATATTACAAAGATTTGTTTTTCCACATTTCCATCCTCCCTAGGAATGGGGATGTATACAAATGGGAAAAGATGTGTTTGGGTGTGGGGATCTGGGGGGTTCACTGCTGAAACTTTCTAGCAGCCTAAGAGTGCATTTACCTCCGCCCCTATCCCAAGCCAACCCTTGACCACAAGAAACTGGCACTGTCTCGTCACAGGAGAATCCTGGAGCCAGCCATCTCTTCCCCGTGCCTGATTCTCCAGGAAGTTGGTGCTGGCCAATGTCAAGTATCCCAGGTTTAGATAGAAAGCAACTCACATTCAGGGCACCTGGGTGGCGCAGTTGATTAAGCGGCTCCTGCCTTTGGCTCAGGTAGTGGTCTCAGGGTCGGGAGACTGAGCCACACAGAGTCCGTTTAGCATTCTCTCTCCTTCTCCCTCTCCCCCGCACCACCCCCACATGTGTGCTCTCTCACATTCTCTTTCAAATAAGTAAATCTTTATTTTTTTCAAGATTTACTTATTTGAGAGAGACAGCGTGTGAGCACCAGCAGGGGGGAGGGGCAGAGGCAGAGAGAGAAGCAGACTCCCCGCGGAGCAGGGAGCCCAATGCAGGACTCAATCCCAGGACCGCAAAATCATGACCTGAGCCTAAGGCAGACGCTTAGCCAACTGAGCACCCAGTAAATAAATCTTTAAAAAAAAGGGGGCGGGGAGAAAGCAACTCACATTTAATACCAGTTTATGGCATAATGAGCCTGGTGCCCAAGCCAGCCTGGGACAGTGAGCAAGCCTAGAAACACAGCCCAAGGGGCGCCTGGGTGGCTCAGCTGGTTAAGCGTCTGCCTTCGGCTCAGGTCATGATCCCGGAGTCCCGGGATCGAGTCCCGCATCAGGCTCCTTGCTCAGCAGGGAGCCTGCTTCTCCCTCTGCCTGCAGCTCCCCATGCTTGTACCCTTGCTCACTCTCTCTCGCTCACTCTCTCTCGCCCACACTCTCTCTAACAAAAAAAAAAAAATCTTTTAAAAAAAGAAACACAGCCCAATTCAGTGAGTAGGATTGCTCCCCCAAGTGAATCTTTTCTCCATCAACCAAACTACAAGGGTGAGAGAGGCTGTGTGCTACCAATGGGCATTCCTGGTAAAAGCTTCAGAGAACTACTGTGGCTAAGTAAAAGGGACTTATTGAAAGAATATTAGGGAACTCATAGGGTAAATGGGAAAGAGTCAGGCTTAACTAAGAACAGTTGGGAGCCAAGAAACAGGATAAGGCTCAGGCATTGGGGCAAAGGTGCCTTTGGGCCCTGAGGTTGCAGGAAGTATCTCCCCCCGCCGAAGACCCCCCACCATTGCTCGATCTACCCTATGTCCTTGCTGTCCACGAAGGGCATCTCTTTGTATGAAGCATGTGTGTCTCATTTTTGCTAGTTATGCCACAGAAGCAGGACCACTAAACGGGATTGGGAAAAGGTTATTACCTGAACAGTGCTGTAGGATGCTGTAAGACTGGCCTAAAAGGAAGAAGAATCTAAAGGGGGCTCCTGGTAGGAATGCCAAGGGAGAAAGAGAAAGAGAAACTAGGAAGGAGATCAGGGACGCATTTATTTATTTATTTATTTTTAAGATTTTACGTATTTATTTGACACAGAGAGAGACACAGCGAGAGCAGGAACACAAGCAGAGGGAGAAGCAGGCTTCCCGCGGAGCAGGGAGCCCGATGCGGGGCTCGATCCCAGGACCCTGGGACCATGACCTGAGCCGAAGGCCGACGCTTGACGACTGAGCCACCCAGGCGCCCAGGGACGCATTTATTTTAAAGAGGGAGGAGTGAAATTCAGTCCAAGAAGTGTCACTGAACAAGTGTGAAGTGTCCCATGGCGCATGCCCGTGTAAAATGAAGACCTAGAGCAGGATTTTTTTTTAGAATGGAATTTTTCACCCCTCCCAACAAGGCTGTATTTTCACTGTTTTCTTTCTTTCTTTCTTTCTTTCTTTCTTTCTTTCTTTCTTTCTTTCTTTCTTTCTTTCTTCCTTCCTTCCTTCCTTCCTTCCTTCCTTCCTTCCTTTCTTCCTTTTTCTTTCTTTCTTTCTTTCTTTCTTTCTTTCTTTCTTTCTTTCTTTCTTTCTTTCTTTTTCTTTCTTTCTTTTTCTTTCTTTCTATGAATGGCTTGTAGTTAGTGTAACAGAGGCGGGAGGAGGGTTGTCTTTGGTCCTTGTCTTTCTCCTCCCGGGACCCTGGTTTTTCTCTTTCTCAGTTGTCCTGTGCTGGCCTGGGCTTCTCTAGCCCCTTTGTGCCAAGAAGGAAGAGAATACTTTACAATCTCGGGCCAGTTCCCATGCCCTACTCTGAACTGGTCTAGTCGGGGATATTTCTTGGAAGACACAAGGGTGCTCTGGGCTGGACAGAATGACTCAGGAGGCAGCTTCGTGTGGACTGGTGCTTGCCAAACACAGAGGCACCCCGTGGTACCAGGAATGGCTTGAGGCAGAGTGTGTTTTCAAGGGGATTTAGCTCTAGAATCATCCATGTTCCCCCAAGTTATTATGAGTGAAGACTAATTATAAAGATAGGAAGGGAAAAATGCAAATACATGCATGTGCGTGCGCGCGCACACACACACACACACACACTATGTGTACAGTTGACATTTAAACAACTAGGGGCTAGAAGCGCTGACATCGCCCCCCCACCTTCACCCCAGCAGTTGAAAATCTACTCAGAACTTCTGACTCCCCAAAAACTTAGAGCCTACTGTTGACCAGAAGTCTTACTGATAACAGAAACAGTCGATTAACATTTGATATACTGTACATGTTATATACTGTATTCTTACAAGAAAGTTAGAGAAAAGAAAACATTATTAAGAAAATCATAAGAGAAAGTACATTTACAATACTGTATGGTATTTATCAAAAAAAAAAAAAGAATCCACATATAGAGGCACCTGGCTGGCTCAGTTGGGAGAGCATGCCACTCGATCTCTGGGTCATGAGTTCAAGCCCCTACTGAGCATAGAGCTTACTTTAAAAAGAAAATTCCACATACAAGTGGACCTGCACAGTTCAAACCCGTACTGCTCAAGGGTCAGCTATATGTATAATTCCTAGTTCATAGGAAGAAACATTATCACTAGAATAGTTAGTTGACCGCTGGAAAGAGAAAGAAAAAAACCTTGTGACCCGCAGTAGAAGCTTGCCAGGCACGTGGCATGCACAAGAGGCTTCAGGACAAATTCCCTGCCCGGCTTGTCAAACCAGACTGCTGCTCCAAAGCCACTCCCTTCCAAATATCGAAGCCACTGACAGACACTGACGGGGCCATGTGGCCTGGGAGCTAGAAACATCCCCAGGGAAAGGTTCGGCCATAGGCTTTCCCCTAATGGCCGTTTACCATTCTCTCTCTCTGTCTCTGTCTCTCTGTGTCACACACACACAAATTGAATATTTTTTAAATTATAAAACAAATGCCCTCAGACCCAGGAGGAAAAAGAAATAAATTTGAACACACAAACTTAAAAAAACGCTTGTATAGCCTAGAAGGTTAAAACTAAAGTCACATGACAAAGTAGCAGAAATATTTGTAACACGTGTGATGAAGGACAAATTTCCCGTTTACTATGAGTTTATGCAGCTGAGCTCGGGAAAGACCAACAGCTCAGAAGAACAGGCAAAGGATAAGAATAAACAGGTCACAGAACAAAAAACTCTGCCTCACTAATAATTTTTTAAGTGCAAATCAAAACTGAGCCTGGGCGGCTCAGTCGGTTAAGCGTCTGCCTTCGGCGCAGGTCATGATCTCAGGGTCCTGGAATCGAGTCCCGCATCGGGCTCCCTGCTCGGCGGGGAGCCTGCTTCTCCCTCTGCCTGCCGCGCCCCCTGCTTGTGCTCTCTCTCAAATAAATAAATAAAATCTTAAAATAACAAACAAATATACTGTTTTTCTCCTGTGGTATTGGCAAAAATATTAAAGCATGATAATACACGGTGGTGTTGACAGTAAGCAAAATAATTCACTCTCCTGTTGGTGGTAATAGGAATGGGGGCAGTCATTTTGGAAGATAAACCAGCAATTCTATTGCTAGGAATACATAGATAGAATCATACAAAGATGCCAAGATATGTGCAAGAGTATTTATTATAGTAATAGTTACAACTGAAAAACATACAAATAATTTAAATGTTTATAAGCAGCGGCCTAGATAAATAATGTTTGGAATATCTATACCTTAGAATTCTATTTGGCCTTTTAAAAAATGAACATCTCTGGGGCGCCTGGCTGGCTCAGTCAGTAGAGCAAGGGACTCTTGCTCTTGGGGTCCTGAATTCAAGCCCCATGTTGGGGGTAGAGTTTTAAAAAATGAATATCTCTATTTGCTAATATAGGAAGATATGCAGGTGCATGAAAAAAAAGCAACAAACAGTGTACATGTAATATGATACATTTTGTGTAAAATCAGTGGTTGTCAGAGGTTTAGTGGGGGAGGGGCCAGCAAGAAGGATGAATAGGTGCAGCACAGGGGATTTTTTTTTAATTTATTAATTTATTTGTTTTTTACTTTTTTTGAGAGAGAGAGAGAGAGTGAGGGGAGGAGGGAGGACAAAGGGAGAGGGTGAGAACCGGAAGCAGGCTCCACACCCAGCACAGAGCCCGATGCGGGGCTCCGTCCCATGACCCTGACTGAGGTCATGACCTGAGCTGAAATCAGAGTTGGACGCTTAACGGACTGAGCCACCCAGGCGCTCCAGTACAAAGGATTTTTAAGGCAGTGAAACTACTCTGTGTGATATTTTAATACTAGATACATGCCATACATTGTCTAAACCCACAGACTGTACATTACAAGTGAACCCTAAGGTAAACTATGGACTTTGGGTGGTTGGGATGTGTGAGTGTAGGTTCATCAACTGTAACAAATGTATCACTTTGGTGAGGGATGTTGATGATGGGAGGGAGGCTATCCCATGTGTGGGGGCAAAGGGCGGGTCTATAGGAAATCTCTGTACCTTCCTTTTAATCTTGCTGTGAACCTAAAACTGCTCTAAAAACACAATCTTAAAAAAATAAAAAGAATTATAGGAGTGCCTGGGTGACTCAGTTGGTTAAGCACCCTACTCCTGATTTCATGATCTCAGGGTCCTGAGATCAAGCCCTGTGTTGGGCTTTGTGCTCAGTGGGGAGTGTGTTGGAGAGTCTCTTTTCCTCTGCCTCTCCCCCTGCTTGCACATGCTTTCTGTCTCTCTCTCTCTCTCAAATAAATAAATAAATAAATCTTTTTAAAAAATAAAAAGAATTACAGTAACATAGCCATTGTATACCCTTTATAAGAAAACGAGTATTTCTGTCAAAACAGCAAAAGTGATAATATCCTGACTGTTGAAATTTTTAAAAACACAGAAACCTTTAAAAATATAATAAAAATAATGTATAATCTCAACACCCAAATATAACCTCTGTTACCATTATGGTGGTTTCCTTTCGTTCTTTTTTCTATGCATATGAACATGGCCAATATGAACTGTACCATAGCAGGATGCCTGTAAAAAGTTTTCCAAAATCAATGAAACTAAAACCTAGCTCTAGACTCTGACTACTAAATTAGCCAGTTACCTCCTTCTCGGAGCTCGCCCTTCTCCTGGACTGCCCAGGGCCCTAGAGTTTATGTAACACGTGAAGTCCTATAGACATTCACACCTGTTGGAGAAAAGTTCATGCGTCCTAAGCTCTGGACTGTGGCTGTTTCTGCAATTGCCCTTTGCCACCACAAGGTGTCACTCTCTGATGGCCCTCTTCTTGACTGTGTGCTCGCTTGCTCGCCCTCTCTGTCAAATAAATAAAAATCTTTTTTAAAAAATAAAAGGGTTGGGGCGCCTGGGTGCCTCAGTTGGTTAAGCCACTGCCTTCGGCTCGGGTCATGATGCCGGGGTCCTGGGATCGAGCCCTGCGCCCAGCTCCCTGCTCGGTGGGAAGCCTGCTTCTCCCTCTCCCACTCCCCCTGCTTGTGTTCCCTCTCTGGCTGTGTCTCTCTGTCAGATAATAAATAAATAAATAAATAAATAAATAAATAATAAATCAATCAATCAATCAATCAATCAGGGTTTAACTGTAGGTTAAACCAACAGTTTAATTATGAATCATCAAGAAAAGCTAGAATTACTTCTTGTGCTTAGAAAACATAGAGAAATATATTCATATAGGTTTCCGAATTTCCTGTAAAAGAAGGTGGAGTCCGTACACTGTTTCTGGGCATTTGTTTTTGGTTTGGTTTTGTTTTTTTGTTTTGTTTTGTTTTTCAATTACGACCTCAGCTTCTTCTCAAAGCCTTAAAATTTGGGGAGCCAATGAGCTGCTAGGGAGTTCCTGGAGGGCCAGCACTATTTTCATTCATTTCTGGTACTAAGTTCCCAGTTGACTCAAAGCATTTGTGAAATTAAGTAGTTCCCTGGCGATGTGAAAGTTTTTATGCATATGCGTGGAATTGGGCTAGCCTCCAGGAGGAACAGGAGAGCGAATCTCCCCCAGGCGGGGCAGCCCAGGGCACTGAGGCCGCATCTTCCGGTACCTCCTTTGTCTCACCCAGCTCCTTCCCACCCCCCAGGCCAGTCAGAAGGCAGAACCTTAGGGGCGCCCGGGTGGCTCAGTCAGTTAGGCGTCTGCCTTTGGCTCAAGTCGTGATTCCAGGGTCCTGGGATCGAGCCCTGCATGGGGCTCCCTGCTCGGCAGGGAGCCTGCTTCTCCCTCTCCCACTCCCCCTGCTTATGTTCCCTCTCTCTGTGTGTCTCTCTCCGTCAAATAAATAAATAAAATCTTTAAAAAAAAAAAAAAGGCAGAACCCCAGACAGCTCCAGGACAGAGAGTGGCGGGCGGGACTGGGGTGGGGGGGCGTGCTGCCCGGACAGGCCCCTCTGGCCAGGCAGGGTCGGGCCATTTCCTCCAGCCGAAAGGTTGCAGAAGTAGACAGCAGGGGAAATCTGCTCGGGGAATGACGCAGCAGGTAGACTGGGAAGTTGAAGAACAGGAACTCTAGGGCACCGGCAAGAGCAGGGTTGAAGAGCCGACGGTGTGTCCAGACGGAGTGGACAGTAAGAGGAACAATAAGCAAAGAAGCCAAAGAGGCAGCAGTGAGGTTGAAGGGCAAGCCCGTTACTGTAAGGGAAGAGAAGAGAGGGAATGAGGCAAACAGGGTCTTGAAGCTGAAGCAGGTTCCTGATAGGGCCATGCCTTGGAGGCTGAGTAGGTGGAGGTCTACGTCACTGGAGTAGGGGAGGTGAAGGGCCCATGAGCACAGGTGGGGGCAGTGTGAACCACATGTATGCAGGAGTCACCGAGGATGAGGGCAGGACACTTGGTCCCAAAGCCATATCGTGACTGCAGAGTGGTCTGGAGTAGAGGTTTGCAGCTGAGGTGTAACACCTCAGGGGTGGTTGTGGTCATTTGTGAGGGATGTTGGGGCAGTATAGCCAGCACCTGGAACTGGGCCTTGGCTCAAATGTGCCTCCAATCAGCTGCCAGCAGTAACCCCAAATCTCTATGGGAGCGCTGTATGTGGAGCAAAGACTGGTGCGTGATGGCAGGGGAGGGGGAGAATCAGTTAATTTATGTGTCTGGTATAATAAAGGGTCCAGTTTCATTCTTATGCGTGCGGCTGTCCAATTTCCCTAGCACCACTTATTGATGAAACTGTCCTTTCTCTGCTGCATATTCTTTCCTCCTTTGTCATAAGTTAATTGACTATATATGTGTGGGTTTATTTCTGGGGTCTCTATTCTGTTTCATTGATCTATGTGTATTTTTTTTAAGATTTTATTTATTTATTTGACAGAGAAAGACACAGCAAGAGAGGGAACACAAGCAGCAGGTTGGGAGAGGGAGAAGCAGGCTTCCCGCCAAGCAGGGAGCCCGATGTGGGGCTCGATCCCAGGACCCTGGGACCATGACCTGAGCCGAAGGCAGACGCTTAACCGACTGAGCCACCCAGGCGCCCCCTATGTGTTTGTTTTTGTGCCAATACTGTACTGTTTTCATTACTGTTTCTTCATAATAGAGTTTGAAATCAAGGAATGTGAAACCTCCAGCTTTGTTCTTTCTTCTCAGGATTGTCTTGGCTATTCAGGGGCTTTTGTGGTTCCATTCAAATTTTAGAATTGTTCTGTTTCTGTGAAAAATACCATTGGAATTTTGACAGGGGTTGCATTGAATCTATAGATTGCTTTGGGTAGTATGGACATTTTAACAATTTTAATTCTTCAGCACATGAGCAGGGAATATCTTTCCATTTGTTTGTGTTTCTTTCAGTTTCTTTCATCACTGTCTTATAATTTTCAGAGTACAGGTCTTTCACCCCCTTGGTCAAATTTATTCCTGGGTATTCTTTTTGGTGCAATTGTAAATAGAATTATTTTCTTAACTTCTCTGCTAGTTCATTATTAGAGTAAAGAAACACAACAGGGGCACCTGGGTGGCTCAGTCGGTTAAACATCTGCCTTTTGACTCAGGTCGTGATCTCAGGGTCCTAGGATTGAATCCCATGTCAGGCTCCCTGCTCAGCGAGGAGTCTGCGTCTCTCTCTCTCCCTCTGCCCCTCCCCACTGCTCATTCTCTCTCTCTCTCATTCAAATAAAGAAATAAAACCCCCCCAAAAAAAAGAAACACAACAGATATTTGTGTATCGATTTTCTATCCTGCAACTTTACTCAATTTATTAGTTCTAACAGTTTTTTGATGGAGTCTTTGGGGCTTTCTATATATTATCATGTCCTCTCACATAGTGATAGTTTTACTTCATCCTTTCCAATTTGGATGCCTTTTCTTTTTCTTGCCTAATTGCTGTGGCTAGGACTTCCAGTACTATGTTGAATAAAAGTAATGAGAGTGGACATCCTTGTCTTGTTCCACATTTTAAAGGAAAACCTCTCAGCTTTTCACCAGCGAGTATGATGTTGCCTGTGGCTTGTCATATGTGGCCTTTATTACATTGAGGTACGTTTCCTCTATATCCACTTTGTTGAGTTTTTATCATAACTGGATGTTGAATTTTGTCAAATGCTTTTCTGTATCTATTGAGATGATCATATGATTTTTATCCTTCATTTTGTTAATGTGGTGTAGCCTATTGACTGATTTGTGGGTGTTGAAACATCTTTGGATCCCTGGAATAAATCCCACTTGATCATGTTGTATGATCCTTTTAATGTATGGTTCAATTCAATTTGCTAATATTTTGCTGAGGGTTTTTGCATCTGTGTTCATCAGGGATATTGCCTATAATTTCCTTTTTTTGTAGCACCCTTGTCTGATTTTGCTGTCAGGGTAATGCTGGCCTTGTAAAATGTGTTTGGAAGAGTTCCCCCCTTTCTATCTTTTTGGAAGAGTTTGAGAAGGATTGGTACTAATTGTTCTTTGAATGGTTGCTGAATTCACCTGTGAATCTGTCTGGTCCCGGACTTTTATTTGTTGGAGAGTTTTTGATTACTGATTCAATCTCCTTGCTAGTAATTGGTGTGTTCAGGTTTTCTATTTCATCATGCAGGTTTATAAAAATGTCTGTAAAGGCAGGAAATTATATGAGAATCTGTCTATTATATTTTTTAATGAAAACTTTATGTACCTGCCACTAAACATATTAAAAGATCTGTAATTTTACTAATAATACAAAATATACATTAAAACAATATATCATTATATTATGATCATATTTGCAAAGATAAAAATTGATAATACCGGGCGCCTGGGTGGCTCAGTTGGTTAAGCAACTGCCTTCGGCTCAGGTCATGATCCTGGAGTCCCTGGATCTAGTCCCGCATCAGGCTCCCCACTCGGCGGGGAGTCTGCTTCTCCCTCTGACCCTCCCCCCTCTCATGTGCTCTCTCTCTTTCATTCTCTCTGTCTCAAATAAATAAATAAAATCTTAAAAAAAAATTGATAATACCGAGTTTGATGAAGATGAAGAAAAACAAGCACTATCATAAACTTTTGGTAGAAATGTAAATTGAAGGAGCCTTCTGGAATGTGATTTACAAGAATTTATCAATTTTTTTTTAAGATTTTATTTATTTGACAGAGAGAGACACAGCGAGAGAGGGAACACAAGCAGGGGGAGTGGGAGAGGGAGAAGCAGGCTTCCCGCGGAGCAGGGAGCCCGATGTGGGGCTCGATCCCAGGACCCTGGGATCATGACCTGAGCTGAAGGCAGATGCTTAACGACTGAGCCACCCAGGCGCCCAGGGAAGAGATAAGAATCTCTCTCTCTCTTTTTTTTTTAAGACTTTATTTATTTGAGAGAGAGAATGAGAGAGAGAGAGAGCACGAGAGGGAAGAGGATCAGAGGGGAAGCCGACTCCCTGCTGAGCAGGGAGCCCGATGCGGGACTCGATCCCGGGACTCCAGGATCATGACCTGAGCCAAAGGCAGTCGCTTAACCAACTGAGCCACCCAGGCCCCAGAGATAAGAATCTCTTAAGTAGAGTCCTTAAGGAGACTCCCTGCTAAGCACAGAACCTAACTTGGCGCTCGACTCAGGGCTGGATCCCAGGACCCTGAGATCATAACCGAAGCTGAAATGAGGAGTCAAGACAATTAACAGACTGAGCCATCCAGGCACCCCAATGGGCAGGCCCTTTGAATCAGCTTTGCACTTCTGGATATCTATCTTAGAGAAAATTCATGCATATGCATATAGAGACATGCACCCACTAGATGTAATATTTTAAAAATGGAATCAACCTAAATATTAATAAATAGTGGAGTAGTTATGGCTTTGCCATAATCCAAGTACAGTTGATTCTCATTATTTACAGAAGTCATGTTCTATAAAGTAATGTGAACCCCGAATTAGCAAATATAGAACCAGTGCTCTTAGAAGAAATACAGGTTAGGCTCCTGGAAGCCTCTATTCACATTTTCTTTCTTTTAAAAAAATTTTTTTTTTTTTAGGGACACCTGGGTGGCTCAAGTCAGTTAAGTGTCTGCCTTCGGCTCAGGTCGTGATCCCAGGGTCCTGGGATCAAGTCCCACATCAGGCTCCCTGCTCTGCGGAAAGCCTGCTTCTCCCTCTGCCTCTGCCTCTCTCTCTGTCTCTCATGAATAAATAAATAAAATCTTAAAAAAATTTTTTTTTCTTTTTAGATTTTTTTTTAAAGATTTTATTTTTAAATAATCTCTACACCCAACATGGGGCTCCAGCTTACAGTCTTGAGATCAAGAGTCGCATGCTCTGCCGACTGAGCCAGCCAGGTGCAAATGTGTGTTTCTGTTTAAAGACACTTTACTGGGGGAGGGGAATAGGGTAACTGGGTGATGGGCATTAAGGAGGGCATGAGATGTAATGAGCACTAGGTGTTGTGTGCAACTGATAAATCACTGAACTCTACCTCTGAAGCTAAGAAATACGCTATATGTTAATTAATTGAATTTAAATAAAATTTTAAAAAATAAAAACACTTGACTTAATAGGTTATTTCTTACAAATAATTAATTGCGTGGTCTTTCAATGATTTAAAGCCAGGGGCTTTGGAAGTTATTTGCCCTAAGTAGGTTCACTTGCCAGCATCCTCATAAAACAAGCCAGTCTAATCAGTGTCGTAAACCTGCTCTTCACATAACCCTTTCACTGGCTGACACTTAGCAGGTATTTTTAAAATTCTTCAGCAGCTTATGGATGTGCAGAACCTGACTTGCCTGCAAATCTAACATTTTTTATGCTGTGTCACCTTTTGAAATGTTTGAGCCAGTTAGTTCTAGTGGAAGAGATTTAACATCTTCCTCCAAGCCTCACAACAATGTTGTCAACTATACCATTACATTGGCTGTCACCTCATGAACGCACAAATGTAGCCACTTTTCTACCTTTGCCTAAGTTTGTCATGCACTGTAAATAGTTACTTTAGCACTTTCTGGGGCAGCCTCACATGCAGCTTGGCTAATTTCCTCCACCCTTTTCCTAGGTGTATGTATTGTTGATTCCTTAACATAGAATTCACAGCCAACCCACACTGACTCATGCCTGAATAAAGCTCATCTAACACATGTATTTTCTCCATAAGGTGCATCAAAGCCTTCCTTTTTTCCCCAGTTTTATTGAGAAATAATTGACATACATCACCATATAAGTTTAAGGTGTACAGCAGAATGGATTGATTTACATATATTGTGAAATGATTATGGCAATAGGTTCAGCTCACATACAGCCTTCCCGATCCTGGGAACACTAGATAGCACTGCAACACTGTTTTTCATTTAAAAAGTGAAATCAACAACAACAAGCACAAAAATGCAAAAAGCATGGCATTAAACAGACTGCCAAAAGGGCACTGGTTTGTGGTATGAAAGCTGAAACAAGAAAGCAGAGTCTCGCCCTGTTCAGCCTCAGCTGGGGACATGCACATCAAGCAACTGAAAGTGTTCACTGCTCTGCCTGTGTCTCCAAGTGCCCCAGAAGGGCTGGGAGTATTCACGTGGGGATTACAAATAAATTTTAGACAGTAGGCAAATTTGCAAATAGGGAATCCGCAAATAATGAGTATGGACTGTATCTGTTAAAAGGAGTAAGGTAGATCAGTAGGTACTTGCGGAAGGAGGCCCACGATATGTGTTTAAGTGAAAAAAGAGAGCCACAGAGAGCTATATACAGAGGTTGAAAAATCAAATCCTTATGAGGGCCAGAGAGGCAACATGAGATGGGGAGGTGGGTCAGTG
This sequence comes from Eumetopias jubatus, assembly GCF_037043125.1. Classification (NCBI taxonomy): domain Eukaryota; kingdom Metazoa; phylum Chordata; class Mammalia; order Carnivora; family Otariidae; genus Eumetopias; species Eumetopias jubatus. Next base: position 122,235,054 of record NW_028274813.1, read on the forward strand.
GAAGACTTCGGGGAATAGTGGGGGCTGGAGAAGAGGAGCGCTCATCCCCCCTGCAGGGGACAGCCCGTTGCTCAGCGCTACTCTGTTCTAGGCAGAAGTGTGGTGCCAGTGTTGCCTTACCCTGCAAGTTTTCAAGATTTTCATGAAAATAGCCCAATTTGTGGGGCGCCTGGGTGGCTCAGGCGTTAAGCATCTGCCTTCAGCTCAGGTCACGATCCCGGGGTCCTGGGATCGAGCCCCGCATCGGGCTCCCTGCTCGGCGGGAAGCCTGCTTCTCCCTCTGCCCACTCCCCCTGCTTGTGTTCCCTCTCTCGCTCTTGCTGTCTCTCTTCCAAATAAATAAATATTAAAAAACAAAAAAAAAGAAAATATCCCAATTTGAAATGTTGGCAACTAATTCAAATGCTAACTAAAAAATGCTACATAGGTCAAGCGAAATCCATTAGAAGCCTACAGGCCACCAGATTGTGGCCCCCAGTGTGAGTGGTGTTTATGAGAAAAGCAGATGTATGAATGGAAATGTACAGAAAAAGGTCTGGAAGGATACACCATCCACCAGACCTTTAACAGTGATTTCCTTGGGATAGAAAAAAAGAATGAGGCTGTTGAAGACAGAGGTAGGTCTTCACATTTTCTGTATTATTTGAGACCTTGACCATGAAAATATAATTATGTATGATTTACCTACTTTATTTTTTTTAAGATTTTATTTATTTATTTGAGAGAGAGAGAATGAGAGAGAGAGAGAGCACGAGAGGGAAGAGGGTCAGAGGGAGAAGCAGACTCCCCGCCGAGCAGGGAGCCCGATGCGGGACTCGATCCCGGGACTCCAGGATCATGACCTGAGCTGAAGGCAGTCGCTTAACCAACTGAGCCACCCAGGCGCCCCATAAATAATTTTTTTTAAAAGGCAAGAAAAGAGCCCTATGAATTTTAAGACCAAAGAATATTAGTCCTATAGCCCCCTACATCGATGGGGCAGTATCAGGGCTCTCTGCCTTGGATTGCCAGCCCTCAGGAAGCAAAGACCATATATATATGTATATATATACATATATATATGGTTTTTAAAAAGATTTTATTTTTAGGGGTGCCTGGGTGACTCAGTTGGTTGGGCATCTGCCGTCGGCTCGGTTTGTGATCCCAGGGTCACGGGATGGAGCCCTGCATTGGGCTCCTTGCTTGGCGGGAAGCCTGCTTCTCCTTCTCCTCCCTGTGCATGCTTTCTTGCTATCTTGCTGTCTCTCAAATAAATAAAATAATATCTTTAAAAAAATTTAAAAAAAGATTTTATTGGGACGCCTGGGTGGCTCAGTTGGTTAAGTGTCTGCTTTCAGCTCAGGTCATGATCCTGGGGTCCTGGGATCGAGTCCCGCATCAGGCTCCTTGTTCAGCAGGGAGCCTGCTTCTCCCTCCACCTGCCGCTCCCCCTGCTTGTGCTCTCTCTCTGACAAATAAATAAAATCTTTAAAAAACAAAAAATAAATATTAAAAAATAAAATAAAAAGATTTTTTTTAAATAATCTGTACACCCATTGGTCTTGAACCTACAACCCCAAGATTAAGAGTTGCGTGCTCTACTGATTAAGCCAGCCAGGTGCCCCAGTAAAGATTGCATTTTTTAAAAACGATTTATTTATTTTAGAGAGAGAGAGAACAGGAGCAGGAGGTGCAGAGGGAGAGGGAGAGAGAATCTCAAGCCAACTTCCCGCTGAGCTTGGAGTGGGTCTTGATCTCAGGACCCTGAGGTTAGGACCTGAGACAAAACCAAGAGCGTAACCCGCTGCACCACCCAGGTGCCCCCAGTAAAGACTGTATTTTTAATTAGCATGGTTTTAGTTGTTTAGGGCATGTTTGTTTTCAGGGAATGGAAACCCACTTAGAGTAGCTCCAGACTGAAAGGGAGATTTGGTGGGAAGGTGTAGGGCCACCCGGTAGCATGGGGCAGGGGCAGCAATGAAACCAAGCCCACAGGGGACTACATCCAAAATCGAGAAGCCATGTGGCCTGGCCCAAGATCCAGCCCCCTGTCCTCCTGTATCTGTTGCTGACACTGGATTCATCCTTCTGCTTGGCAAGTCCGCTTCCTCAGCTCACTACACGGGGCCCCAGCGGCACCCTCAGGCCAGGGTCAGTCACCATGACTTCTCTGGTCTTGCAATTTCAAGTAGGAAGTCCCCAGAGTGCCAGGTCTGTATTCCTGGGAGAGAGAATCTGACCACTGAGTTTGAGACCTAGATCAAAAGTCCTCTCCCAGTCCAACCATCTGTCCAGGGAAAAGTGGAGTCCTGCAATGCACACTGGCCCCAGGGACCCACTCCAGCAGGGAGGGCATTTCTCACAGATGAAGGATGTAGCCTGGGGAGGGACCTCAAAGGTTGTCCACCGGTGTAACCACAAGTTCCATGTTTATAGGCACTTGTAAACGCTGGATCTGATAGTTCGTCAGGAAGGTAGCAGAACAAAGTGGCCAAGATTTGGGATTTTGTTAGGATGACCAACCATCCTGATTCCCAGGGGAGCAGGAGTGCTGGGAAGTGCTGGGAAGAGGGGCGTGAACCAAGGAAAGAGGAAGAATAGATGTGAGAGCAGGCATTACAGTGTTGGCCACAGCTTTTGCAAGCACAGTTGCTTCCTATGTCTCACAGGACACCTTTGAGAAGCCCGATAAAGCTTCTGCATCTCTGAGCTTCTCTGGGAGACCTGGCTTGGGAGGAGGGCAAGGAGGGGGCAGAGTTGTCTGCAGGCTGCTGAAGTCTCCCGTTAGTCAACGTTTGCCCCTGAGGATATCAACACCTTCTCTCTTAGGAGTTGAGCAGCTGGACTGCTCCAGCCGTTACCATGAACACTAGGACCCCCGACAGCCTCGGTGGCGGGTATGAATCTGCAGGGGCCCCATCGCGTGCATCTGCGCCCTTGGAGGGGCTCCACAAGCGACAGAGAACCCGCATGGCAGAGTGCAGAAGCATGGGTGCTGGTATGGGGCCGGGTCCTGTTTCGTGCCCTCGCATGACCTGAGGGACCTGGAGCAGCCCCAGAGCAAGTCACTGCTAGTTTGCTGGCCAGAAAGCAAGGCAAGGACAGGATTTGAATGGCACATAAAGTGAGTTTGGTACAGACGGGGACATCGCCATGGTGCACTGACCCCGAGGTGCACATTTTATTCCCTTTTAGTGGCGTCAGTGAAGTCGGGATGCATCTTACAATTGACAAAATGTCAGAGCTTAATTGACAGTTTCGTTCCCTTTCTCAGTGGCCCGTGGTGGCATTTTAGAAGAAATACGGTAATTTCTTTAGGAGGATGTGTGTCAGCATGTCTCTTGATATCCTGGGCCCAGAAATATTCTCACAAAAGAGGCACACCCATCTCCTATGGGAAAGACCCGTAAAAGGAAGAGCAATTAACAAATTCATAAATCAGGGACCTCATATTTCCATTGTTGGTAATAAACAGTCATTACAATTAATATGACCATTTGTTGCTTGTAGATACCAGTGCTTGAAAATGTTTGTCAAGGTCAGTTCCAGGCCGTGAAACAAAAGTTCTTTTGTGTGTTCATGGTGGGGAATGGCTTAATGAAGGTAGAACTCCATACTGAAGATTAATGCCTCCTTCGCTTTGACAAAAGTGCAACAGCAGGATTCCACTGTTTTCTTTTTAAGATTTTTATTTATTTATTTGAGAGTGAGAGCAAGAGAGAGATCACAGCGGCAGAGGGAGAAGCAGACTCGCCGCTGAGCAGGGAGCCTGATGTGGGGCTCGATCCCAGGACCCTGGGATCATGACCTGAGCCGAAGGCAGACGCTTAACCAACTGAGCCACCCAGGATCCCCAGGATTCCGCTCTTTTAAAAAAAATTTTGGGGGGGCGCCTGGGTGGCTCAGTCGTTAAGCGTCTGCCTTCAGCTCAGGTCATGATCCCAGGGTCCTGGGATCGAGCCTCACGTCAGGCTCCCTGCTCCGCGGGAAGCCTGCTTCTCCCTCTCCCACTCCCCCTGCCTGTGTTCTCTCTCTCGCTGTCTCTCTCTGTCAATTAAATAAATGAATAAAATCTTAAAAAAAAAAACTAAATAAATAAATACTTTTTTTAAACTTTATTTGAGAGAGAGCACAAGCAGGGGGAGTGGCAGCAGGAGAGGGAGAAGCAGGCTCCCCGCTGAGCAGAGCCCAGCATGGGGCTCGATCCCATCATGACCTGAGCCAAAGGCAGAGGCTTAACCCACTGAGCCACCCAAGGACCCCCCCATTCATTTGAAATGACCAAGAGAGGCAGATCTCTAGAGACAAAAAGTAGATGAGTGTTCGCCTAGGGAATGGGAGAAAGGAGGCATCCGGAGTCACTGAAAATGGGTGATGGGTTTCTTTTGGGGGGGGGGTGATGGAAATGCTCTGGAATTAGATAGTGGTGATGGTCGTCCAACATTGTGAATATACTAAACACCGCTGAGTTGTACACTTAAAATTTTTGAATTTTATGCTGTATGAATTTTATCTCAAAAACATTTTTTAAATGAAGCCAACATAGCACATTGCCTGCAACCTTTAATCAAATATTTCTTTTGTTCCCACGGGATAGGAAAAGAAAATGCCGCTTAAATCATTGTAGTAGAAAGAAATGCCATCTGATCTTCATTGTTCCCCAAGTAGTACAAAGTGAAAATCTTGTGGCTTTATTTTAGATCATCTATAGAAGTGTAATGTGAAGTATAAGATTCCCAGTAAATACAGTGCTGTGTTAATGTCATTAAAAGTTAAAAATGGGGCGCCTGGGTGGCTCAGTCGGTTAGGCGACTGCCTTCGGCTCAGGTCACGGTCCTGGAGTCCCGGGATCGAGTCCCGCATCGGGCTCCCTGCTCGGCAGGGAGTCTGCTTCTCCCTCTGACCCTCTTCCCTCTCGTGCTCTCTGTCTCTCATTCTCTCTCTCTCGAATAAATAAAATAAAATAAAATAAATAAAAAATCTGAAAGGAATATTCCTTTAAAAAAAAAAAAAGTTAAAAATGACCGGGCGCCTGGGTGGTTCAGTCGTTAAGCGTCTGCCTTCGGCTCAGGTCATGGTCCCAGGGTCCTGGGATCGAGCCCCGCATCGGGCTCCCTGCTCAGCGGGAAGCCTACTTCTCCCTCTCCCACTCCTCCTGCTTGTGTTCCTGCTCTCACTGTGTCTCTCTGTCAAATAAATAAATAAAATATTTAAAAATAAATAAATAAATAAAAATAAAACCATGTATCCATTTAAAAAAAAAGCTAAAAATGACCAAAATTTTAAAAGGCATTTAAAAGTTAAAAAAAAAAAAAAAGGACCTCCCCCACCCCCCACCCAGGGTGATTCATGTGACTATTAACGTTTTGGGAAGCACTGTTCTAAAGTTCATCTCCTTGACTACAAGGCCTCCATGTCCTTCCCTCACTCAGAAAATTCTTCCCTTTTCTTTCTTTCCTTTTTTTTTTTTTTAAGATTTTATTTATTCATTTGACAGCGCGAGAGGGAACACAAGCAGGGGGAGTGGGAGAGGGAGAAGCAGGCTTCCCGCAGAGCAGGGAGCCCGATGCAGGACTCCATCCTGGGACCCTGGGATCATGACCTGAGCCGAAGGCAGACACTTAATGAATGAGCCACCCAGGCACCCAAATTCTTCCCTTTTCTTAGAGGCATCCCCAGATGTGAACTACCTCCCTTGTTAAGCTTGGCCCTGCGACGTCCTCCAGGCAATACCACCCCACGGGTTAGGAGGGGGCCTCTCTCCAGTTCTGGGTTGCAAGGCATCCCTGAGCCCCAGAGAGCAGAGCTGGTGCCCAAAGTCCCAGCCAGGCTCTACTGGGCACGGCTCTCTGCATTTCTTTGTCTGCTTTCCTAAGTAGCTGAAAAACACTCCAGGCACCAAACTGTTCCCCAGATTGCCTTCATCTCTTCTTCTCCCCAGGCACCTCTGTCCCTAAAATCTCCTCTCTCCTTTAAACAGAAAAGACGCCAGATGCCAATACACATAAGAACATCAAATGGAGTAGGGAAAGAAAGAATTCTCTCTTCTCCCTGGAAATAACTGTAGTTTCGGCTCAGCCAAAATTTTTTAGTGCGTGCGCACACACACACACACACACACACACACACACACGCACGCACGCACAGGAAAGATATGAAGCAAAATATTAAGTGTTTTTTTAGTGGGTGGTAGGATTTCTCTATTTCTCTATATTTCTAATTTTTCAAAACTGAATGCCTATTACTTACATAATCATAAAGATAAAGTTTTTTGTTACGGGAAATAAGAAACTTCCCATAGTGATGGAATATGTGATTTCAACATGCATTTTTAAATAGAGAATGTCTGTCTTGCAAAAATTAGCCTGTGAGGGTTACAAAGCTTCCTCATACGATTCACTGTACACAGAAAAGTCTTTTATGAGCAATGTTGGCTTACCAGAGACAAGCAACAAAGTTGGTTCCCAGATCTTAGAAGGAGGTTGTAGGGAAGCCTTCTGGAAATCTCGGGCCCTCCTCCAAATGAGAACATATCTTTACAGAAGATAAACTGTATCTTTTGTAAAAAGGGAGTTCTTAAGAGAACTACTTCATTATCATATCAGTTGGTGATAATCCCTGCTGGATCCTTTTTATCACATTAGACCTTAGATGCTTTGTTTCCAATCTCTACCAAGAAGGAGTTGGATTGGTTAATTATCCTGGAAGTGGTTCAGCTTCAAAGGGTTTCAATAATTTTGCTGTTTGTTATTATGAGCAAAGATGAAAGCTGCTCATTTTGTTTCTAATTTTATTCTCTTTTAGGTGAATTATCTGAACCCTTCACAAAGAGTACATTTAAATGGATAATTCTAAAACACAGCCTTAAAAAATTAATGGGTTTATTGAAAAAGATGTAAAATACAGACGAGCAAAAGCTATCCCTACATTTATTTATGTATACGTGTGTGTATATACACATGCATGGATTTTTTTTTCCCAACAGAAATGGCGCATTAGTGGGGAATTTTTCAATTTCAAGTGCCTGAACTTTACCACTCAAAGTAGCTTGGGCAAGAAAGGAATATTTATTGACTCATAAAACAAACTTAAGGAAAAGTCAGGGTTATTTCTGGCCTCAATGACCAAAGACTTAAAGTCTCTCAGGACTGCTTCCCTGCTTCTGGCTCTCTGTGGCCCACTCACTCTCTCAGGCTGCAGTTCATGTGGCAGGAAACATGGCTGCCCATCGGCATGGCCTCGCCTCTTCCCATCTTCACCTGTAGGCAGGAACAGGTCTTTGTTCTTTGGTTCCAGATTCAGAAGTGACAGGGCAGGTCCCTGACAGGCTCAGCTTGAGTTACCTGCACACTCTCTGACAGATGGTCATGGCCGGGTGGCACGGTGCTGTGACCGGCTCGGTCGGGGTCCAGGACCCACTTCCAAACCACACCCGGTGACAGAGGGAGGGTCTGTAAGAAGACGCCAGCTCGCATCTGAACCAGGGTGCTGTTTTCTCCAGAAAGATCAGGTACCATTTCTTGTAGAAGGACAGTGTGTGGGTGGACAAATGACAAATATCTACTACATACAAATGGGATCATATTTCGCCTGTTTTGCCACATGGTTTGTTTTTTTTTTTTTTTTACATTTTTCATTTTTCCATGTTCTACGTTATTTCAGTGGTGATAGCATTTAACGGCAGAGCGATATTCTATCCTGGAACCCAGACATGGTGACTAGAAGTCCAGACCAGAGGCACCCACTAAGGTTGGCAGAGCAGGGAGACAGAGGATGCCTGAGTCCTTGAAGGCATCCCAGAGTTGCTGTCCCAGCCCTACTTTCTACACTTCTTTTTTTTTTTTTAGATTTTATTCATTTATTTGACAGAGAGAGACACAGCGAGAGAGGGAACACAAGCCGGGGGAGTGGGAGAGGGAGAAGCAGGCTTCCCGCTGAGCAGGGAGCCCGATGCGGGGCTCGATCCCAGGACCCTGGGATCACGACCTGAGCCGAAGGCAGACGCTCAGCGACTGAGCCACCCAGGCGCCCCTACACTTCTTGATACATGAGAAAAACAGCTCCTAATTTGGCGACACCGCAGGAGTCAGGTTTCTTTTACATATAGCCAAGCGCAGTTCCTTGTAGAGATGCTTCCAGGCAGCCTTCTGCCATTAAAAGTAGGCCAGGAAAGTTATCACCAACGGGAGAAGTGGGAAAATGATGATAAGAACCCCGGAGGGGTTGAAAGGGAAACTGACATAAAAGAAATTGCTGCCTGTTTCTTATTTGAACTGTGAATAGCAACTGACCCAGAGAGCATCCCCAAGTCAACATGTGGTAGTTACAGTAGGGTAGAAATGGCAGCCATAGATGAATTGGGCAGAAAGAGGGTCAGAGGTAGCACCCCAAGACTTAAGCTGTAGAGCATGGAGGGTTCTAGAAGTCTCCAGTTGCTTCTGACGAAGGTAATCGGAGTAGCTGAATTTGAGAGTCAGGAAGCCTCCCAAGGGGTCACCATATGGCTGAGGACCTGTGGCCAAGGTGTCAGGGCAGGAGCCCAAACAGGTACCGGAGAGAACAGGCCGCCAGGCGTGAATGGGTCAGTGGAGATGAAATGAGTCCAGAGGCTGACACGGAGATCTGGTGAGGTGAGGTGAGCGTGAGTGGATGAGCAGGGGCCAGTGGAGAAGGTCAGCTGAGAACTGGGGCCCCTTTCCCCAGTGCTTCCCCTTGGAACCCCGTATCATCCTGGGAAAGGGTAAGTGGAGGGGAGACCCTTGGGGGAGATAGACAGCTCTCATAGGGAGTTTAAACTTTAAACTGACTAAGGTTTACCCAAATTTGACTGTTTTAAACCCAAAATGTTATTTTAAACTGGTAAGCTGAATAACTGCCCAGGAATGAGAATCTCCTGAGGAATCTTAGTTTAATTATAGACACTTCAAAAAAAAAAAAACAACCATTTTTTTTTTTTTTACATCTGTGTCATACTGTGTACATTGTGACTGCCCACCCCCCGCTCCCCCATACATCTCTCTACTAGAAGTTTCCTGAAGGAGGTGTCACAGGGCTTTGACAGAGTATGTCACAAGGAAAATGTCTTAAAATTCACTTTAGTCCGGTGGCAGCCAGTCTCCAAGGTGGCCCAATGATCCATGCCTCCTAGTATTCAAGTCCTTGTCCCATACTGTACCAGGGGTGGTCTGCATGACCAAGAGGACATGACAGAAGGGAGGGGGTATCACTTCCGAGATTAGGTAAGCTTCTGCTTCTTTCTCTCAGCTCTCTCACTCTAGGGAAACTGGCTGCCATGTTGTGAGGAGAGGCCTATATGTGAGGAGACAGCCACGTGAGCGAGCTTGGGAGCACATCCTCCAGCCTCAGTCAGGCCTTGGGATAAGTGCAGCCCCAGTCCACACCTGGAACATGATCTCATGGGAGACACTCGGTTAGAGACACCCAACTAGTGTTCAGATTCCTGACCCATAGAAACCATAAGAAATGTTTGTCATTTTATACCACAAAGCTTGAGGGGTAATTTGTTATGCAGCAATAGATAATATACTCCCTTAGAAAGTCCAGTTACATGCGGCGTCTGGGTGGCTTGGTCAGTTAAGTGTCTGACTTTTGATTTCAGCTCAGGTCATGATCTCAGGGTCGTGAGATCGAGCCCCATGTTGGGCTCTGCGCTGAGCGTGGAAACTGCTTAAGATTGTCTCTCTCTCTCTAGGGCACCTGGGTGGCACAGTTGGTTAAGCGTCCGACCCTTGGTTTTGGCTTAGGTCATGATCTTGGTGTCATGGAATGGGGCCCCACATGGGGCTTGTGCTCAGCATGGAGCCTGCTTGAGATTCTCTCCCTCTCCCTCTGCCCCTCCTACTTGTTCGCTCTCTCAAATCTTAAAAAAAAAAAAAAAGATTCTCTCCCTCTGCCCCTCCCCCCTACTCTCTCTCTCTCTCTCTCAAAAAAATTTTTAAAAATTTTAAAAATCCAGTTACAGCACCTGCTAAAAATCTTTCTCTCTTTTCATCCTCTCCTCCTGCATTGCCTTCTCTCTGGCACACCTGTAAGCACCCAACTCCTTACAGGTCACGGGCCTTCCCTGAGTGGCCACCTGGTGTACATGGCCTCATGTCATCTAACTGGCTGTTTTTATTATGTGATCAAGCTTCTCCTCGCCTTCTTCTTCCCCCACATCTGCTTATGATGAATACAATGCTGAGAGAACAAGACTGGGGCAGAAGAAACAGAGGCCAGAGAGAGAGAGGTAAGGGATAGCCGCAGTCAGGTTCAGTGACTTCATTCCCCTCCCCTCCACACTCCTTGCTGATTGATTGAAGAGCCATGGACTCTTCCTGATGGCAGAATTCCAGAAAGACCCCAGAGGGGCCTGGAGATTCCTTTGATTCTATAGTTCAGGTCCTGAACTATATTCTAGTTATATGGGGCCCGGCACTCCCTAGGTTTGCAGGGTGTTCCTCGCTGTTTCTGGTTCCCATGAGATTTGTTTTCCCTGTTTCCGTCTAACTAAAATACATCTGCTAAGTAAAACCAGACATTTGTTTATCGTGGACAGAATTCTCCCAAATACTATTGTGGTTATCTTGCAGAGGACTACAGTGATATAGCAAAAATAATTGAGATGCACTAGCTATTTGGGGGGGGGAGACAATATTATTTGGTATTTAATATCTTCTGTGGTTTCTCTCCCCTGTTGGCCTGTGAGCTTCATGAAAGCAATGGTCATACGTGATTCCTGTGGGTAACCACAGTGCCCGGCAGAATCTGGAATGTAGAACATTCCCAGTAACTATTTGTTGGAAGATGTTGGAATATGTTCGTTGAAGGAATGGTGAATTAGCATCGAGGGAGTCTTCACGTTAGCCATGCACTGGTAATTCTAAAAGAACAAAATGTTGTTGTTGTTGTTGTTCTCCTTCTTCTTCTTCTTCTTCTTCTTCTTCTTCTTCTTCTTCTTCTTCTTCTTCTTCTTCTTCTTCTTCTTCTTCTTCTTCTTCTTCTTCTTCTTCTTCCTCCTCCTCCTCCTCCTCCTCCTCCTCCTTCTCCGCCTCCTCTTCTCCCTCTTCCTCTTCCTCTTCTTTTTCTTCGCATTGAATCAACAAATAGGTTAGACAGGTGCGTTTTCTTCATTGTAGAGAAAGACTTGGACCCGGCGCAAAGTGAACACTAGTTCTCACATAAGACCCAGTAGCCGCCACAGTTTGGAACCCAATACACGTTTCCTAGACTATCTGACACCCTCGCCAGCCTCGTCGGGCTATTGACAGGTGTGTTACCCGGTGGAATTGTGAGGCTAACGGAGGGGAGCGGGACGTCTGTTTTCTGCTAACGGCTTCTGCCTGGAGTTTCTTAATGCATAGCCTGAGTTGCCCTGGAACCGGCCGGCGGCAGACACCACGCAGGCTCCGGCCCTCCGGGATGGGGGGCCTGGCAGAGGAGCATCCACACGCTGGCGGCGATGAGCCGCCCGGCGCTTGGCGGGGCGCGAGGTGCCAGAGCGCGGGAGCCGCCGCCGTTGGTACATGGCTGCTCCGCGGCAGTCGGGTGAGGCCAAGAGTTTCGCGTCTGCAGATCCCTCTGTCAACTCGAGAGAAGCAGTTCCCGCCGTAGGGAGAACTGGGCTTCGTACTCGCCACCGCTTGGACCTGGGTATCCCGGGACTCCGGGTCCTTTGAGGTCTTGCTCGAGACTACATATCCCAAAAGGCCGCGCGGTGACTGAAGGCTCTACCGGCCTATGAGCGGACGAGGCTTCTGGTCGCGGAAAATGAGGAGCCAATGGTAAGGGGACAGGGGCGGTGTTTTCCGGCTGCGGGCTGTCGCGCCCAGAGTCCCACCTGTGTCCCCACAGCCCTGTCACGAATCCCGGTCGGGTTCAGGGAGGGACTGCCTCGGCGTTGTGGGCTGGGTGCGGCTCGGCGGTGGAGGACTCTCACTTCCTGCTCCATCCCCGGCCGGGCCCCGGGGCGGTGAGTGACGCGGACAAGGAGACCGCTGCGGTAGCCTGGGAGCTGCCGAGGGGCGTGGAGGGGACTCGCCCGCCGCCGCGATGTGGTCCCTGCCAGGTCCCCGCGCTCGCCTTTCGGAGCCCGCGGGGGTTTGCTGAAGAGTGGGGACAGGTGGCCGCGGCTTTCTGTGCCGTCGTCGGGAGAGCCCATCCTCTCGATCAATGTTCTTGCTCCTCGGAGGTGGTCTCCGGGCTCCAGCTTAGCGCTGCGACCCTGTGACCGCGGCGCCCTGACGGGGCCTCCAGCACTGGCAGGGGAGGGCGGGGGGACGGGTGTCGGCCCACCGGTGCCGTCATGTCCCTATTAATAACCCCAGCGGGCAAACTGGTGCTGCTCACAATGGCACTTAGCACCTCTGCGCTCTGGGGCCTGCGGGGGTTACCTGTCGGGGTGGGGGGGGGGGCAGGAGACGGGGTGGGAAACAAGGTTTCTGTGACCGTGGCTGTGAACCCCCAGTCCCGCTGTCTCCTGCAAGTGGGCCCAGCAGTTGTGTTTCCTAATGGACGTGGAAATAAAGTGTATGCTCCAGACTTACCTCCTAATGACGTTATTTAAATCCGGAGAGGAAATGTATCCCGGCGGTGTTTAGGTCCTTAAACATTCAGTACTTTATAAATGACCGATAGCAACGTGTGGAAATGCATAAATGTTTCCATGAAAAGTGTGAGTGTCTTCTAGTAGTACCCAGGTGCTTTGATTGGTGAGACAAAAAACGGGGAAAGAGTTAAGCTTCCTCACTCCAGTCTGGTTCCATCGCCCACTGAAATGCAGAATTTTTTGTAGCAGGTTCAGCTGGCTGACTTGTGTTTGTTTCTATCGGAAACTCTTTAAGCCACCCCCACCCCCCAAAAAACACAAAAGACCCCAAAACAGAACCAAAAAAAAAAACCGTTATATTTCTTTGTGACTCCTAATGCCTTACAACATATTACTGAGTAAATTACTGATCCATCTAGTAATCTGACCATTGCCCTCCAAATAATTTTTTCTTGATACTGCTGTCAGTTTTATCAATGTGTCAATGATTGTTTTCGGGCCCCATGGGTTTTGTTTTGTGCTTATCTTCATTAAATTTTACTTTATTTTACAGCTTATCCATGTCTTTTTAAATCTCATTTCTGATTCCATTAAACCTTGAAATAGAATGGTACCCAGGGTCTTGTTCCTTGAGGTTGACACCAAATCTACAAGCCAGGAAAAGTCGACTGTTCTCATAACTAATACGAGTATAGTGAAGTCCACAATTTTCTAGCTTGCCGAGGAAAATGTAGCTGGAGAACTTTTCACAAATCAAGTCATCCCGACACATTCTCTTCTTTGTTTATCTTGTCCATCGTGAACCATTTATTTCTCAAAAAGTTAATTTTCCAAAGACTGAGGGTTCTGTAGATGTGTTTGGGAGCTCCAGGCCTCACTTCATGATGTGAGTGTTGGCCAAGGGAAAGATGACGTAAAAACAGAACAAGAAAAGCAACCCTTTGGTGGTTGACCGAATTTACCTCATAGCTATTCTAGGCAAGGGGGGTTTTCTTTGGGTATACTGGTGGCCGCTGGGACTGTCTTTTGGTTTTGAGACAATGGTTAGAATGGTTAGAATGTCCAGAGAGCTTTTGATGCATACTGAGGTCTCTTGCTTTAGGAACTGATGCCTCTCAATGATGTGGCTGGGGACTTCAGGGAAGAGTGGGTTACCTGGACACCGCTTAGAAAATCCTATTCAAGGATACCACCCGGCACAGTTTGAAGAATGGGCTCTCAAAGGGTAAGGCTGCTACTCTCCTTTTAGATTTTAGACTTAGATATTGTGAGAAGGTCCAAGTCTGAGCAGGCTCTAGGGACACTGGTCTCTTACAGCACCAGCTCTCTGTGAGAATATTTGTTGCCTCCCTGGCAGAAAAAGAATAACTTCCACTTTTTATTTTTTTTTTTTTTTGGCATGACTTTCATTTTTATGGCACTTTATAGCTCAGGGATATCTTTGATATTAATTTTCTTGTTAATATCTCACCATAACCCTTTGATGTGGGTATTATACCTCTTTCAGTCAGGACCCCAAGACTCAAAGTTAAGTGGCAGAGTAAGAGTCCAACCCAGGTCTTTGTGGCAAAGGGGAGCTGTGTTTTTTCCTGCCACTTCAAAAACAGACAAACAAAACAAACCTCCAGTGCTCTTTCTAAAATACAATGGCTACCCCTTCTCCTTGCTTTACTTCATAAGTAATATACGCCCCTTGAAGGAAAAGAGAAACAAAATGAAAAGCAAAGTCCGATGCCATCCCACGACTGAAGAGTTACTATCCTTCCAAGCATTGTTCTAAGGATATATGTAATTAACAAAAACAAAAGAAAAAAATTGGGATCTTACTTGTATGTTCAGTTGTGCATCTTACTTTTTTACACGGTGTATTGTGAATATATATTGACAACAATAGTCTTCTATACATTGCTTAAAATAACCACTTAGTAATTTATTGAATGGAATATAATAACTTACATTAGATTGAATCATATACTTGACCATTTTTAAACCATTTTTTAACTTATACAATGGCAATTTCATATGGCTCAATCAAATATGATTATTCCTTTGTCACGGGACATTTAGGTCATTTCCAGATCTTCACCAGTATTGTAATGACCATCTCTTGGCTAACTGTCTTTCTTTTTTAGGTCTTGTTTATTAAAGTATAATTAGTTAGTAATTAGCTAATATACCTTTTGCACAACTTTTTTTTAAGTTTTATTTATTTTTCTTTGTAATCTCTACCCCCAACGTGGGGCTCAGACTCACAACCCTGACGTCAGGAGTCACATGCTCTTTCAACTGAGCCAGCCAGGCGTCCCACAACTTTTTTTTTTTTTTACTTTTTTTTTCATTTCCTTAGAATTCCCAGAATTAGAATTGCTAGATCAAAGAATAGATACATTTCTAAGATATTTGATATTTTTGCCCAATGCCTTCCAAAAAGATTGAATTATTTATTCCTGCAAGCATTATATGAAAGTGTCCATTTCTTTACATTTTACCTATCATGGTAGGTATTAAAATTTAAGAGTCTGGGTTAAATAACAGTGACAGCTAACATTTTTTGGGGACTTACCACTTAATCCTTACAACAACACTGTGAGGTAGGTCTTACCATTATCCCTCGTCTACAGATGAAGACCCTGAGACACAGAGAGTTCAAGTCACTTTCCTGAAGTCACACAGCTAGTAAGAGGAAGGGTTAAGATTGAAACTTAGGCAGTTTGCACTCTTTACCTCCATACTACATTGTCTAACTGTATCATTGTTTTTATTTGAATTTCTTTGGTTAATGGTAAGGTTAAAGGTTTTTCACATATTTACAGACTGCGTGTATGTGTGTGTCTGTGTGTGAATTGCCTATTTATAGCCTTTGCCCTTTTTTTCCCCCCCTTTACAAGTGTTTGTCTTTTTCTCTTGGCTATATCTACTGCTGCCCTTCTGGGAAAAGTTTAAAGCCCAACATTATAGTTAACTTCCCTGATTCTTTCTAAGGGTGAGGTCATGATGGCATTGTTTCTGATAAAATCATGGGTTTAGCCTTGTGCCTTCAGAGATGAATTATTGTGCTCACTCTGGAGTTTCTATCACCCAAGTCTGGTTGTTTTGTTGTTGTTGTTGTTTTAATGGGAGGAAAGGGGCTATTTTCTTAGCCTCTTGGGGAGATCACCCTGTTTTATCACTCCATCATGGCAGCCCTTTCAATGAGACCAAACACACCTTAGCTTAGCATCTCACTGGGCTTTCTCCTCCACTTAGGGAAGGAGGAGGGCTTGCCTTTTTGGTCAGGCATTGTATGGTTGGCTCAGATTAATATCCTATATTCACCTTCCTGTTATAGGATTTCCAGACCCAGTGTAATCTCCCAGCTGGAACAGAAAGAAGTGCTACCAATCCAAAATTTTGAGGCAAGGAAGATCCTAAGGGAAAGTTATACAGGTGAGATATGGATATTATCCAGTGGGAGGAGATCTAGCATTTTAGCCTTGGTTTTTTTTTTTTTTTTTTAAGATTTTTTAAGATTTTGAGAGAGTGAGCATGAGAGATGGGGAGGGGCAGGCGTGAGGGGGAAGCAGACTCCCCACTGGGCAGGGAGCCTGATGCAGAGCTCGATCCCAGGACCCTGGGATCATGACCTGAGTCAAAGCCACCCAGGCACCCTCAGCCCTTGTTTAGATGAAGATTTTGGAATGCTGCCATAGACTTTGTTCTCACTATTTGAAGTTTAAATTTGACTTCTTGGGCAATCAGTAATTTACCAAATCAAGTCTTCATTTTATTTTTTTTAAGTAAACTTTATATGCCCAACGTAGGGCTTGAACTCATAACCCCAAGATCAAGAGTCACATGCTCTACCGACTAAGCCAGCCAGGTGCCCTTAAAGTCTTCATTTATTGTTTTTTGTTTGTTTTTAAAGATTTATTTTAGAGAGAGAGAAAGTGTGTGCAAATGGGAGGAGGGGCAGGGGGAGAGGGAGAGAGAGAGAGAGAATCCTCACACAGACTCCATGCTGAGTGTGGAGCCCCAAATGTAGCTCGATCCTGGGACCCTGGGCTCATGACCCGAGCCGAAGGCAGATGCTTAACCAACTGAGCCACACAGGCACCCCTCAAGCTTCATCTTTTTTTTTTTTTTTTAAGATTTTATTTATTTATTTGACAGAGAGCAAGTGAGCATGAGCCAGTGGCAGGGAGGGAGAGGGAGAAGCAGACTCCTTGCTGACGCAGGGCTTGATCCAGGACCCTGTGATCATGACCTGAGCTGAAGGCAGATGCTTAACCAACTGAGCCAGGCATCCCCCAAGATTCATCTTAAAAAGGGTTTAGGAATTTAAGTTTTCTGTAAGCTTAATGAACTTCGATAAACTTTTCACAAAATGAGAGGCGCCTGGCTGACTCAGTCAGTGGAGCAAGCGACTCTTGATCTCTGGGTTGAGTTTGAGCCCCACACTGGTTGTAGAAATTACTTAAAAATAAAATCCTTTTTAAAAATTAAAAAAAAAAAACAAACCTTGGGGCGCCTGGGTGGCTCAATTGTTAAGCGTCTGCCTTCGGCTCAGGTCATGGTCCCAGGGGCCTGGGATCGAGCCCCGCATCAGGCTCCCTGCTCGGCGGGAAGCCTGCTTCTCCCTCTCCCACTCCCCCTGCTTGTGTTCCCTCTCTCGCTATGTATCTGTCAAATAAATAAATACAATTAAAAAAAAAACTTTTCACAAAGTGAAATTAAGTGTAGTCTGTTGCCAAAGCGCTAATCTCAATCTTTCTTACTGCCTTCTGATGTTTTTTCCTGATAACTGAGTAACTTCATTCCCTGTTACTTTTGTTAATTTTTCAGACTTTGAGAATCAGGTGACAAAACTCAATCAGGACATTTCAGAAACAGCAGAACAATGTGGAACATCCTCAGAAAGGGCCAATAAAGATATTTCTCATACTTCTAGATGGGGAGGAAACTGGGAGAGGGACCTTGAATTAGAAGGGCAACATGGAACCCTACCAGGAGAGGGCCAACTGGAGCCGCTTCCACAGGAGAAGGATTTAAACAAGCTGCTGGATGGATATGTAGGAAAGAAGCCTGTGTGTGCAGAATGTGGAAAAAGCTTTAACCAGAGCTCCTATCTCATAAGACACCTAAGAACCCATACTGGTGAGAGGCCTTATAAATGCCTCGAGTGTGGGAAAGGCTTCAAACAGAGTTCAGACCTTGTCACCCATCGCAGAACACACACAGGAGAGAAACCCTACCAATGCAACGGGTGTGAGAAAAAATTCAGCGACAGCTCTACACTCATCAAACATCAGAGAACTCACACAGGTGAGAGACCCTATGGGTGCCCACAGTGTGGAAAGACCTTTGGGCGGAAGCCACACCTCATAATGCACCAAAGAACCCACACAGGAGAGAAGCCCTACACATGTCTCGAATGCCATAAAAGCTTTAGTCGAAGCTCAAACTTCATTACCCATCAGAGGACCCACACGGGAGTGAAGCCTTACAGGTGTAGTGACTGTGGGGAAAGTTTTAGCCAGAGCTCAGACTTGGTTAAACACCAACGAACCCACACCGGAGAACGGCCCTTTAAGTGCCCAGAGTGTGGGAAGGGCTTTAGAGATAGTTCTCACTTTGTAGCGCACATGAGTACTCACTCAGGAGAAAGGCCTTTCAGCTGTCCTTACTGCCACAAAAGTTTCAGTCAGAGCTCACACCTGGTCACGCACCAGAGGACACACACAGGTGAGAGGCCATTTAAGTGTGACAGCTGTGGGAAGGGATTCGCCGACAGCTCTGCCCTCATAAAACACCAACGGATCCACACGGGGGAAAGACCCTACAAATGTGGCGAGTGTGGGAAGAGCTTCAACCAGAGCTCCCACTTCATTACTCATCAACGAATCCACTTAGGAGACAGGCCCTATCACTGTCCCGAGTGTGGCAAAACCTTCAATCAGCGTTCCCATTTTCTCACACACCAGAGAACACATACAGGAGAAAAACCTTTCCACTGTAGTAGATGTGACAAGAGCTTCCGTCAGAAAGCACATCTTTTATGCCATCAAAATACCCATTTGATCTAGGAAATGGTTTGAAGTGCTTCTTCTGCCCCTTTCCAGATTTTCATTTCTGTTGTCTTCAGGTGCTCCATATATAGAAAGCCTGAACATGGGCATCAGTGGCTCAAGTTGGGCCTTTTCCTACGCTTTAATGGTGAGGATAAACCCATAGGCCACAAATAATGTTTTGAATACAAAAGGCATTCCTTCAGTGTTTTTAACTGACCTTAGGGAAATGTGAGTTTGATGGTTGATGCTTGATTACTAAAAGAGGAGTGAGATATATGTGGCCACATTACCACTATTAATGATTAATATTTGAAATCGTATAAGCCCTTAATACTATGTAACACCTGGCCCTTAAACGACCCTCAATACGTTTATTAGCCTTATGATTCAATAAGAATTCATTAGCGCAGCCCCACAAATCCAGAACTTGCAAGAAATTAGATTGCAACTAGAGGATTTGGGGTATGAACACAAAAGATTTAATAAAACAGAAAACACTCTCCCTATCCAGTGCTATGCAGACGTTAGTCACCAGATGTCTCATTGCCATGGCAAGGCAGAATTCTCATAGAGGATGTCTGTGGTCTTGTGACTTCAAGGCCGAAAGAATTTCAGAAGCTCTTTGTACACCAGTGTATGAGGTACTCCCACTGGAGGTTTGCTGCCATCTGAGGCATAGAAAATATCTGGCGGTGAACAAGCCAGAAGAGGCTGGAAGAGGACTGTAAAACGATGGAAGCAAAATTGCGGAGACGTTAAATATCACAGGGATCCTTCCTGGCATTTAGCTGAGGGGAACAACTCCTGTTTCCTAATCACCTGGCTCATGGGCCCTTTAGTTTTAAGTTTAATGCAACTCTGATTTTTTTTAGAGTCATTCATTTTATGCACTAGTACATTCCTATATTTAATGGAAATAAATTGAGGGAAGGCAGTGTGTTGGAAAGAACACTGCCTCCATTGAGAAGGGGGGTGTTTGAGCGCTGGCTCTGACATTTAATTTGGCCAGACTTTACCTTCTCTCAGCCTCTACCTTACTTACCTCACAAGGTTGTTGTGAGGATCTAAGGCGTGTGTGCGCGCACACACACACACAAGCACTTTTTTGTTAAATTATAAAGTAATAATATCTCTAAAATTCAATGTTCTGGTATTGGTGGAAATGTCTTTCCTCCAAGGAACTCTGGCTATTATTTCTCCAGGTGTCCCATTTTCTTCATAATAACAGCTTTCTTTCTTTACCTGTTGAAAACCTAAGGCCCCAAATCGCCGAACAATGCATTGTGGGTACACAGGTGACAGAAGAGCCAAAATTTGGCTGCAGGTCTCCTCTACAACAGCAGAGAACGGACCGCCTCTGAGATCTGCTAGAGTCTCTGAGACACTGCATGCAGGACTGGATGCCCCATATTATATGCATCAACCTGTTTTGAATTTGAATTTGAAATGATGGAGGGATGTAGCCTAAGTTCCAGGGAGCCTTACAGGATCCTGTGCTGGGGAGTGGGAGGGGAAGGGTAGACACAAGTGGTTACGGAGGGAGCTAGGTTTGTCACACTTGGAGAGAAAAGAGGTGAGCTGAAGGTATTCTTCTTTCAAGCCTTCCTGTGGCAATACAGACTAAATTATCGGGTGAGCCTTGGAACAAGAGTTCATTTTCTTTCATTATATGGAATGCTGTCCAAGTGCTGTAACCCAGTGGGATAGAACTCAGCTGATAACCTAAGCTCTTTCTTTGAAAGAGTAATTAGATTTAAAAAATCTGGTTAATCCGGTGCAGCGGTTCTCAAGATGTGAGCCCAGACCAGCAGCATTAGTGTCACCTGAGAACTTGCTAGAAACCCACCCCAGAGCTGCTGAATCAGAAACTAGGCGTGGGGCTCAGCAATATGTGTTTCAATAAGCTCTCCAGGTGATGGTGGTGCATGCTCTGACTTTGAGAACCACTGTTTTAAAAGGTGTGTCTCCTATTAAACACAGCTGCAATACTATTATTTCTCCTGAAAAAAAATGAGCAGTGATTGACAGTATCATCAAATATTTCAGTCAATGTTCACATGTCCCTAGTTATGTTTTTTGCTTTTGTTGCTGTTTTTTAGTTTGTTTGAATCAAAATCCAAATAAGGTCTCCATATCAATTGGTTGGTATGTTCCTTACAAGTCTTGCTCTGTTCCCCTCTTCCTCTGTTTTATTCTTGTAACTTATTTGTTGAAGAAAGCTGGTTGTCCTGTGGTGGCCCCCCAGCTCTGTGTTTGGCCAATTCTATCCTCTGGGGTCCTTTAACGTGCTCCTCTATCCTCTGCTTCCCCCACCCTTTTTTTTAAAAGATTTTTTTTATTTATTTGAGAGAGAGACAGAGTGTTGTGTATGTGTGTGAGAGAGAGAGAGAGCACAAGCAGCAGGTGGGGGGGGAGAGGGCAGAGGGAGAGGGAGAAACAGACTCCCCCCTGAGCAGGGAGCCCGACCCCAGGACCCTGAGATCATGACCCAAGCCGAAGGAAGATGCTCATCTGACTGAGCCACCCAGGCACGCCCCGCTTTTTTATAGATTTTATTTCTTTACACCCAACATGGGGCTCAAACTCACAACCCCAAGATCAAGAGCCACGCGCTCCACCAACTGAGCCAGCCAGGTGCCCCTGCTCCTCTTTCCTAATTTTGGTATTTGGATCTGTAAACATGACAGATTCAGATTTAAGGGCAAGAATACTCCATAGTGATCTTGTGTCCTTCTACCGGGAGGTACATAGTGTTATTTTGTCTCATGATGTTAGCAGCCATTGAGAAGCCCTTATTTCATTTGGTTTTGCCAAATGGTGGTGTTTTATTTCCATAATTTATTCCTTCATTTATTAACTGGAATACTTCTACAAAGAGAACTCCCTCTTCCCAACTCTCTGGTTTCCCCAAGGTACAATTTATATAGGGACAGCACACTAGCTGTTTTTTTGGGTTTTTTTAAGATTTATTTATTTGAGATAGAGACAGCGAGCAAGCAAAGGGAGAAGAAGACAAGCAGACTCCGCACTGAGTGGGGAGCTCGACATGGGGCTCAATCCCAGGACCCCAAGATCATGACCTGAGCCGAAATCAAGAGTCGGACACTTAACTGACTGAGCCATCCAGGTGCCCCCACACTAGCTGTTTTATTAGACTATCTTCAGTTTTTAAATATCACTGCCTGAATTTCAGCCTCCATGCCCTAGATTTCTGAGGTCCTTCCCATGAGAGACTATTTCTGGACATTTATAACTGCATAAATCTCACAACTTTTCTAATGTACTCCTTTGTTTTTCCCCTGACTTACTCCCCTCGTTTGCTGGTTCCCCCATAAAACAGTGTTCTAAAAAGTTCAGTAAATACTCGAATGATTCCTTAGTCAGAGATGGACTCCAACTTGCCAGTTCATACTTGCCAATACTATCCTGGCCTGAAGCAGGAGAGGAAGCCACATCCCTGTTAGCAGGGAATGATTCTGCCTCCCTTTTATGATAATACAAGAGTACACCATCTTCATTTATCTACCTAAGTATTGTTCTAAATCAAATACGATCCATATGTTAAACATATGGATGTGTCTTGCAATGTGTGTCTTGCTTTGTGGTTCTGTCTCACTCACACACACACACACACACAGCCACAAGTAGGAATATTTAAAAGCTGCTGGTGAGAGTTGAGGTAGCTGACTTTGTGTATTTCCCTTTGTTTCTAACCTATGACTGGGCCCTTGGCTTATTGCACGTGCTCCACACTTCCTCTCTCCATCGCTTCAAAATCCACTTCCTCACCACGCCCCACCGATTTTCTCTCTCTCGTTCCTCTCAAACCTATGTGGGACCTTTGTCCCCACGGCCACTCCCCAGCCTCTTTTCTGAAGTCCTGCCCTCATCTCCTAACTGATATCCCTGATTTTGTTTTTGCTCTAATTCCTTCTCATAGAAACCAAAGTAATCATTTAAAATCCTAAATCTAATCACATCAGCTATCTGCTTAAAAGCCTGCAGCTTCCCATTGCTTTTAAGATAAAAACCCAAATCTGGTGGCTGGGGTTTCGCCGGCCTCACTACGTCTGCCATTTTCCATTTTCAGAGTCTGTTGAGTGTAATCTTGCTGCTTATAAGTACCTGTGCTTATATCCGATCCTTGGCACCCAGCCTCCTGGACAGGAATAAAACTGGATCGTTGGGTATGTTGTGGAAGTGGCCAGAACTGGTGCACGGAAGAGTCCTTACGTTGCAGTATGCTGTGTGACGGTGGCCTTCAGCATCCTCTTCATACAGTAGCTTGGAAGAATATCAGATTTTGGGGCGCCTGGGTGGCTCAGTCGTTAAGCGTCTGCCTTCGGCTCAGGTCATGATCCCGGGGTCCTGGGATCGAGCCCCGCATCAGGCTCCCTGCTCCACAGGAAGCCTGCTACTCCCTCTGCTTGTGTTCCCTCTCTCGCTGTGTCTCTCTCTGTCAAATAAATAAATAAAATCTTTAAAAAAAAAAAAGAATATCAGATTTTAACTGCCATCAGATTTCAGTATGAAAAAAGGACTTACAGAAAATAATGGAATGAATGGTTAACCCTTTTATCTCTGAACATTGAATGAGATAAATTTCCAGCTGCTGTTCTCTATTTTTATTATTGGGCCAATGTTCTGTATAAATAGGATGTAACCATTTAATACTCAAAGAGTTTAATATGTCTGTAACAATCAACCTCAGTACCGCCACTACAATATTACATTCTGCAAATGTTATTCTGTTATGTCAGATTTCTGTTTTTAGTGAGGTATCTCTAAGGCACGTAATAGAAAACAAAATTGGTAAATGACCCAAGTTTCTTTCACTGTGATTCGGGAATGATAAATCCTTATAGAATGAGAGAGGAAAAAAAAAAAGATAAAAACCCAAATCTTTAACCAGACCTACAGGGCTTCCCTTGGTCTAACAACACCCCCCCCCCCACAGCCTCCTCTGATATCACCTTCCTTCTCACGTTCCCTCCATTCCTTGATCACACCAAGGTTGTGCACACCTTAGAGCCTTGGTCCTTACAGATTCCTCTGCCCAGAATGTTCCTGGCCCACATCTTTGCTTAGGTTCCTATTTATCAACCAGCTTTCAGCCTGAAACTCACCTCCTTGCAGAGACTTTCCCTGACTGTCCCCATCACCTCCTTGCAGAGACTTTCCCTGACTGTCCCCATCACCTCCTTGCAGAGACTTTCCCTGACTGTCCCCATCTAAGTGAGTCTTCCTCTCCTCATACTCACTATCCCACCAGCCTCTCTTATTGTCATCAAAGTCCATACACCTGTCTGATAGTTTCTCGTTTATTGCTTGTTTGGGCAAGCTCCACGATAGGAGGGAGCCACTTCTCTTGTTTACCATTCTCTTCCCGACACCTAAAATAGTGTCTGACAATGTAGTAGGTGGTCAATAAATGCTCACTGGATGGATTAATGGATACATACTCACAGGCAAGGAACTTACTCTGTTGGAAAAGTAACAGTGTGAGACGAAGCTGGACACGTGAGCGAGGGTCACACCAAGAAAGCTCTTAGTTGCCAAACTAAGGATTTCACATATTATTCTCTGAGGCCAGGGATGTTGCTGATGGTCCAGTAGAGGCCAGGCATGATCAGTAGCTGAGGAAATCTGATTTGGTGGCTATGTGTAAGTTATATTACAGAGAGAGAAACTGAAGGCATTGAGATGATCTATGATATAAAGTGTTTATAGCATGATGTCTGGCCCAGGGCAAGTGTCCAATAAGCGATTCGCATCCCTGAGCATCATGGCAGGCACTGGGAGACAACAGAACAAAGGCAAGATCATTAAATCTTCTCTATAGCTCAAAATAATTCCTAGACCCTATTACTATATTCCTTCCCTTCCTCTGTGTGTGTGTGTGTGGTGTGGGTGTGTGTGGTGTGGGTGTGTGTGGGTGGTGTGTGGGTGTGGTGTGTGTGTGTGTGGTGTGTGGTGTGTGGGGGTGGTGTGTGGGGGTGTGTGGGGGTGTGTGTGGTGTGTGGGGGTGTGGTGTGTGGGTGTGTGTGTGTATGTGTGTGGGGGTGTGTGTGTATGTGTGTGTGTCAAACTTCCATCCATATGTGGCTATTCTCAGGGCTGTCATGTTGAGGCTCTTTTAATAGGGCTTCCCACCCCCAGCGTGCTTTTGGCTTAGATTTCTCTTTCTCCCTTATTTGCTATATTTTGTTGGTGCCAAGTCACATAGTCTCTGCCTCTGCCCTGCTTTCTCTCTTTTTAAATTGTAAAAGCACCACGTACTTTCTTTGAAATTTTCCATAAATACAGAACTGCCCAAACTCAAAAAAAAAAAAAAAAAAATGGAGGGCCGCCTGGCTGGCTCAGTCCAAAGAGTGTGCAACTCTTGATCTTGATGTTGTCGGTTCGAGCCCCACATTAGGTGTAGAGATTACTTAAAAAAATAAACTTATAAAAATTAAATAGAAGAAAAGTACTGGCCCCTGAGTATTTTTTTTTTTTAAGAGAGAGAGAGAGAGTGCACAAGCAGGGGGAGTGGCAGGGAGAGGGAGAGAAGCATGCTCCCCCTGAGCAGGGAACCCAACACGGGACTCGATCCCAGGACCCTGGGATCATGACCTGAACCAAAGGCAGACACTTAACTGACAGAGCCCCCAGGTGCCCTTGGCCCGTGAGTGTTTAAAAAAAAAAAAAAAATAGAAATGCCTTGTCTCTTCCTCATTCCCAAGCCCAGTTGCACCACCCAGATTTTAACTCTGTAATAGCCCTGCAAGCCAAGTCTTGTTTCTGGCTCCGCTTCTCTGCCCCTGCTATCATCTGACCTAAGGGATGGTTTTCCATCGGGCTGCCTTGACTTTTCCCTTCAGTTCAGTGTAACAAACATTTACTGAGTGCTTACTACACACCAAATCCTACACTAGACAGTGAAAGAGGCCCACATGTAAGAGCTCTTGAACGTTGAGCAAGTTGCTGACTCTTTATGACCCTCATTTCCTTACCTGCAAAATGAGAATAATGCCAGTACCTTTTTCATGGGGCTGAGTGGGGATCAATGAGATGACACACAGAAAACTCTCTGTGTAGTATCTGCTTTTATCTGCTCCATAAATGTCGATGGCAACAATGATAATCTTCACCTAGGAGGAGTTTATAGTTTAATGGGGAGACTTGAGAATAAGAATTATCTAGGGGCGCCTGGCTGGCTCAGTAGGTGGAGCATGTGATTCTTGACCTTAGGGCTGTAAATTCCAGCCCCACACTGAGTGTAGAGACTACTTTTTTTTTTAAGTTTTGTTCATTTATTGCACGGAGGGAGAGAGAGAGAGAGAGCACGAGCGCGAGCGAGGTGGGAGGGGAGGGGCAGAGGGGGAGGGAGAGAGAACCTCCAGCAGACTCCCCACTGAGCATGGAGCTTGACACAGGGCTCGATCCCAGGACCCTGAGATCATGACCTCAGCTGAAATCAAGAGTCTGACACCCAACCAACTGCCAGCCAGGCTCCCCAAGGGTAGAGATTATTTTAAAAAAATTTTTTAATATTTTATTTATTTATTTGACAGAGAGAGAGATAGCGAGAGAGGGAACACAAGCAGGGGGAGTGGGAGAGGGAGAAGCAGGCTTCCCGCCGAGCAGGGAGCCCGATGCGGGGCTCCATCCCAGACCCTGGGATCATGACCCGAGCCGAAGGCAGACACTTAACGACTGAACCACCCAGGCTTCCCCCCGAAAAATTTTTCTTTAAAAAAGAGAATTATCTAGGTGAAGAAAGATGGGAAAATATTTTTGGAAAAAAGGGGAAGAGCAGTTTATCTGAAATTAAAAGGTAGAGGGGCACCTGGCTGGCTCAGTTAGTAGAGCATGCAACTCTTGACCTCAGAGTCATGATTTCAAGCCCCAGGCTAGATGTAGAGATTACTTAAAAAAAAAAAAAAAAAAAGAAGAAGAAGAAGAAGAAGAAACTAAAAGATAGAGGTATAGTGTTGGGGGACTGAAGAGCTGGATCTTGGACTTATCCTCCAAGAATATGTTTCAAAGCATGAGCCAAGGCCCACCTGCATTAGTCTCACCAGGTGCGCTGGTTCAAAATGCCAACTTAGGGGCCCCCACTTCTGACCAACTTGGTAAATTTACACTGGAATACTGCCCATCAAGGAAAATGAACAAACTACACTTATATGCAGCAACATGATGAGCCTCAAAAACTCAATATTGGATGCAAAAAATAAGACAAAAATACACACAGAAGGGTTGAAATACAGTAAAGATAAAAATAGGCTAAATTAAACAATATATTGCTTGGAGCAGTAGAGATAAACATACATTGTAATGAAAAGCAAAGGATTTATAAATACAAAATTCGAAGCAGAGGTTCACTGGGATGGGGAAAAAGAATGCTAAGTTTCTATTTCTTTTTTTTTTTTTAAGATTTATTTATTTATTTATTTGAGAGAGAGAAAGGTCAGAGGGAGAAGCAGGCTCCCTGCTGAGCAGGGAGCCCGATGTGGGACTCGATCCCGGGACTCCAGGATCATGACCTGAGCTGAAGGCAGTCGCTTAACCAACTGAGCCACCCAGGCACCCTAAGGTTCTATTTCTTAAGCTGGGGGCTAAGCACACAGGTTTGCTTTGCATCATAATTCTTCAAATTAAAGGCATTACTTACATACTTTTTATTTACAAGGTATTTCACAAGGAAGGAAAAAAAAAACAAAAACAGATAGGAAAACAGAACACTCCTCCAGAGACAGAGCTTTTCCACTTAAATCTCATAAAGTTAGGGTATACTATGGGGAAAAAAAAAAAAAAGGAAAAAAAAAGACAACCCAAGAACCAAGGCCTAAACAGACACCAGGCCAATCCCCACCATTCTTTCCCAGTCACGACCTCATACTTCTTCATTTCTCTTTCAGGTAAAATACAAATCCTTATGTGTATAAACTAGTGCAAATAAACGTTTAAAAGCTTATAGGCCCACCCTTCTATAAACAGCCAAATGTGGATCCTCCATCTACATGAGGATGCCCCGCTACATTAATAATGCTCTTGGGGCGCCTGGGTGGCTCAGTCAGTGAAGCATCTCCCTTCGGCTCACGTCATGATCCCAGGGTCCCGGGATCGCGCCCCGCATCGGGCTCCCTGCTCCGCGGGGAGCCTGCTTCTCCCTCTGCCTCTCCCCCTGCTTGTGTTCCCTCTCACTGTGTCTCTCTCTGTCAAATAAATAAATAAAATCTTAAAAAAAAATAACGCTCTTATGGACACTTTTTTTTCTCCGGGGGGGAAAAAATGTTTCCACATTTTAGATTATTTCCATAGGGTGTGAATATTTTTACAGCTCTGGTTACTTCCTGCCAAATAATTTTCAGAGCAAATTGTCCCAATTTACAATGCTATCAGTAATTAACGACTACCAGTTTTACCACACCCTTATCCTTGAGAAACAGTTTTACTAATAGACATGATTCTCAGTATTGTTTTAATTTGCATTTCATTGATTGTTATTGAAGTTAAGCCTATTTTTCACATGTTAGCTTCTTTCTTTTATTTCTTCAGTTGTTTGTCATTTGTGTACTTAGGGCTTGGGATCAGGATCAAAAACTTGGGACTATCTGAGGGGTGCCTGGTTGGCTGGTTCAGTCAGGAGAGCATGAGAGTCTTGATCTTGGGGTTGTGGGTTTGAGCCCCATGTTGAGGGTAGGGTTTACTTAAAAAAAAAAAAGACAAAAACTTGACTATCTGACATGGAGAAAGTCACTTACATTTTTCATGTTCCCTTCCCTTCCTCTCCCTACTATACTATTTTTTTGCACTTCGTAAGTTAACACATCTTCATCTTAGAAATATCAGAAACTAAAAAAGGAAACCAAAGCTGGTGGCATCACAATTCCAGATTTCAAGCTCTATTACAAAGCTATAATCATCAAGACAGTATGGTACTGGCACAAAAAACAGACACATGGATCAATGGAACAGACATAGATCGATGGAACAGAATAGAGAGCCCAGAAAAGGACCCTCAACCCTATGGTCAACTCATCTTCGATAAAGCAGGAAAGAATGTCCAATGGAAAAAAGTCTCTACGGGCGCCTGGGTGGCTCAGTTGGTTAAGCGACTGCCTTCAGCTCGGGTCATGATCCCAGGGTCCTGGGATCGAGTCCCATATCGGGCTCCCTACTCAGCAGGGAGTCTGCTTCTCCCTCTGACCCTCTTCCCTCTCATGCTCTCTATCTCTCATTCTCTCTCTCTCAAATAAATAAATAAAATCTTAAAAAAAAAAAAGTCTCTTCAACAAATGGTGTTGGGAAAATTGGACAGCCACGTGCAGAAGAATGAAACTGAACCATTTTCTTACACCCTCCACAAAAATAGACTCAAAATGGATGAAAGACCTCAATGTGAGAGAGAATCCATCAAAATCCTAGCGGAGCACACAGGCAGGAGGAACCTCTTTGACCCTGACCTCAGTAACTTCTTCCTAGACACATCTCCAAAGACAAGGGAAAAAAGGCAAAAACGAACTATTGGGACCTCATCAAGATAAAAAACTTTTGCACAGCAAAGGAAACAGTAAACTAAACCAAAAGTCAACCAACAGAATGGGAGAAGATATTTGCAAATGTCTTATCAGATAAAGGGTTAGTATCCAAGATCTATAAAGAACGTATCCAACTCAACACCCCAAAAAACAAATAATCCAGTCAAGAAATGGGCAGAAGAGGGCGCCTGGGTGGCTCAGTCGTTAAGCGTCTGCCTTCGGCTCAGGTCATGATCCCAGGGTCCTGGGATCGAGTCCCCACATCGGGCTCCCTGCTCCGCGGGAAGCCTGCTTCTCCCTCTCCCACTCCCCCTGCTTGTGTTCCTGCTCTCACTGTCTCTCTCTGTCGAATAAATAAATAAAATCTTTAAAAAAATAAAAAAATAAAAAAAAAGAAATGGGCAGAAGACATGAAGAGACATTTCTCCAAAGACATACAAATGCCAGCAGACACATGAAAAAAGGCTCAACGTCACTTAGCATCAGGGAAATACAGATCAAAACCACAATGAGATACCTCACACCAGTCAGAATGGCTAAAATTAACAGTCAGGAAACAACAAATGTTGGTGAGGATGCGGAGAAAGGGGAACCCTCCTACACTGTTGGTGGCAATGCAAGTTAGTGCAGCCACTCTGGAAAACAGTCTGGAGGTTCCTCAAAAAGTTGAAAATAGAGCTACCCTATGACCCAGCAATTGCACTACTGGGTATTTACCCCAAAGATACAAATGTAGTGATCCGAAGGGGTACGTGCACCCCAATGTTTATAGCAGCCATGTCCACAATAGCCCAACTGTGGAAAGCGGCCGGATAGATGTCCACTGACAGATGAATGGATAAAGAAGAGGTGGTATATACAGACAATGGACTATTA
Source organism: Eumetopias jubatus (assembly GCF_037043125.1). Classification (NCBI taxonomy): domain Eukaryota; kingdom Metazoa; phylum Chordata; class Mammalia; order Carnivora; family Otariidae; genus Eumetopias; species Eumetopias jubatus. Next base: position 122,265,032 of record NW_028274813.1, read on the forward strand.
CTCAGCCATCAAAAAAATGAAATCTTGCCATTTCCAATGACATGGATGAAACTAGAGAGTATTATACTAAGTGAAATAAGTCAATCAGAGAAAGATAATTATCAGATGATTTCATTCATGTGGAATTTAAGAAACAAAACAGAGAATCATAGGGGAAGGGAGGGAAAAATAAAACAAGATGAAATCAGGGAGGGAGACAAACCATAAGAGACTCTTAACTCTAGGAAACAAACTGAGGGTCGCTGGAGGGGAGGGGGGTGGGAGGGATGGGGTGGCTGGGCGACGGGCATTAAGGAGGCCCCGTGATGGAATGAGCACTGGGCATTATAAGCAACTGATGAGTCACTGAACTCTTCCTCTGAAACAAATAATATACTATATGTTAATTAATTGAATTTAAATAAAAATTTTTAAAAATCATAAAATACACTTAAGCAAACAAACAAAAAAGGGTAAAATCACCTGATATTCCACCTTCTAGAGATGACCACCATTTACTGTATATCCTTTTAAACTTTTCTCTAACAAAAATCGTCACAAATATGTCACCTAATCTTTCTAAGCCTGTTTCCACGTCGTAAGATAGTTCCACTTGTCTTTCAAGTTGATGATTAAACAAGCTGGTGTATGTGAAAGTGATTTACAAAGTTCAGGATGTTATATAAATGGAAGTTGCTGCTATTATGACATCAAATACTCTTTTTTCTGCTAAGCAGAAGGACACTTCCTTCCCTAACACAGCCCACCCTCTCCAGCCCGGCATCGTCTCTCTAGAATAATTTCCTGCTGCAAGTCTTCCTACTGAACAAGTACCCACTCTGGTTTTCAAAAAATTCAGTATGTAAGATATAGAGAAGAAACAAAGATTAGTGCAAAGAACAACCTTATACCTACCACACAGCTGAAGAAATAAAATTTCAGGGGCGCCTGGCTGGCTCAGTCGGTGGAGCGTGTGACCTTTCATCCCGGGGTTGTGGGGTGTAGAGATTATAAATAAATAAACTTAAAAAAAAAAGGCAGTAGAATGTGACCAATATACATAAAGTTTCCAGTGAATCCTCTCTCAACTACCGCCCCTTCCCCAATCCATATTCTACTCTCCTGAATTTGACATTTCTCATTCTGTGATATTGTGATTTCTAATAAGAAATAGATATTTAGGGGCACCTGGGTGACTCAGTTGGTTAAGTTTCTCTTGGCTTCGGTTCAGGTCACGATCTCAGGGTTGTGAGATGGAGCCCCACGACAGACTCCGTGCTCAGTAAGGAGGCTGCGGGAGATTCTCTCCCTCCGCCCCTCCGCACAGAGCTCCCCAACCCTTGGAATTTCCTAAGCGTAGAGAGTGACCAAGGTGCCTTTTCTTATGTTAATGAAGCGACTGTCGGAATGCAAGTCTGGCTGGCGGCTGGTTGCCAATGGAGCCAACCACCCAGTTTGGGAGAGTTGGAATTTTCAGTCCCACCCCCTGACCCCTGGGGAGGGAGGGTGCTGGATTTGAAGCAATCTTGAATGATCAGTGACTTAATCAGTCATGCCTGATGAGGGAGCCCAAGGCTAGCTGAAGACAAAGCATAAGCCGAAACCCTGCAACCTCCCCCCACCCCCCACTCCTGGGTGGGAACGTGTGTAACGTTCTCCCAGGAATCTCCCCACTGTCTTAATGTTAATACCTTGCTAGAGGGAAAAACAACCTTCACTTGAGACAATGGCAAGACCTCTGGTATCTTGTAGGTAGGTCCTTTTTAGCATATGAAAGTTCTTTTTTTTTTTTAAGATTTTATTTATTTATTTGACAGAGAGAGAGAGACAGCGAGAGAGGGAACACAAGCAGGGGGAGTGGGAGAGGGAGAAGCAGGCTTCCCACTGAGCAGGGAGCCCGACGCGGGGCTGGAACCCAGGACCCTGGAATCATGACCTGAGCGGAAAGCAGACACTTAACTGACTGAGACACCCAGGCGCCCCTAGAGATTTTTTAATATATATTTTTTATTAAGTAAACTTAATACCCAAAGTGGGACTCAAACTCACCGATCCCAAGATCAAGAGTCACATGCTCTCCCAACTGAGCCAGCCAGGCACCTCTCCATAGAGGTACTGATACAGATCCCTAAGCAATGTATAATATTGGTTTGCATTAACTTGTTTAAATTGTATATGAATCGGTATCTAAGTACATATTCTGTACCCCCCCTCAATATCACGCTTATGAGATTCATCCATGTTGGCACATGTAGTTGTATTTCATTCATTTCCCTGCTTTCATATTCGGTACATAATCACACTGCGATTTATTTGTTTTCCTGATGATAGCCATTTAGGTCACTTCTGGGTTTTGCTGTCACAGAAAGTTTCATTTTTCTAACGCGCATTTTGGTATGTCTCCTTGTGTACATGTGTAGGAATTCCAGAGAAATACATATACACCTAGAAGTGGAATTCTGAGGTCCTAGGGTAAGTGCATCTTTAACTAAATATACTGTATTCTCCAAAGTGGTTGTACTAACTTCCATTCTCACCAATAATGTATAAAAATTTCCTTTACTATTCTTCCTTGTCAACCCTTAGTTTTGTCAGACTTTAAAATGTTTCTAATCTAATGGATGTGAAATGATATTTCATTATGGTTTTTTTTTTAAGATTTTATTTATTTATTTATTTGACAGAGAGAGAGAGAGACACAGCGAAGAGAGGGAACACAAGCAGGGGGAGTGGGAGAGGGAGAAGCAGGCTTCCCGCCGAGCAGGGAGCCCGATGCGGGGCTCGATCCCAGGACCCTGGGATCATGACCTGAGCCGAAGGCAGACGCTTAACGACTGAGCCACTCACGCGCCCCTCGTTATGGTTTTAACATGCATTTCCCTGATTAGTAGGGAAGTTGAACACCCTTTACAAGTTTATTGGTTATCAGGGTGCTTGGCTGGCTCAGTCAGTAGAGCATGTGACTCTTCATCTTGGGGTTGAGTTCAAGCCCCACAGCTTACTTAAAAATTGAAAAGAAGGGGCGCCTGGGTGGCTCAGTCATTAAGGGTCTGCCTTCGGCTCAGGTCATGATCCCAGGGCCCTGGGGTCTAGCCCCGCATCGGGCTCCCTGCTCGGCGGGGAGTCTGCTTCTCCCTCTCCCTCTGCAGCTCCCCCTGCTTGTGCTCTCTCTCTCTTTAAATAAATAAATAACATATTTTTAAAAAAACTGAAAAAAAAACATAAAACAAGTTTATTGATTGTTCATGTTGCCACTTTAGTGAATTCTATGTTCATAAAGTACCCATTTTTTAAGGCCCCTTTCAAATACTCCTTTTCCATGAAATATTTCCAGATCTCCTCCACCAGGGAGACAGGATCTCCTCGGGATCTCTAGAACACTTTCTACTCTTGGGTTTCACTTACTTTTTATTTCATCTTGTGTACTTGTCTAAAGGGCAGAGACCACGTTTAACTCTATACCCTTGTTTGTACCTAGTGCAAAGTAAATATTTCATTAATTTTTGTTGACCCGAATCATACTCGTCCTCTGCTTGTAAAATCTTAAATAGTTCCCTATTGTCTACAGGAGAGAGTTGGATCTCCTTATTGTAGAACAGAAGACTCTTGTGTGAGCTCTGGCTTCAACTCTCCATTCTGGTCTCTTCTGCTATGACCCTGCCATTCACCCCAACTACCAGTCTTCATCCACAGTGAGGCCCCAGGCCACAGATGTCCAGCTTTTCTCCCTGAAGCCAGGATGGCATATCCATCCCATCTGTCTTGCCACCCATCAGATTCTCTAAAACACAATCTCGGTGGTTAAGCGGCTGCCTTCGGCTCAGGTCATGATCCCAGGGTCCTGGGATCGAGTCCCGCATCGGGCTCCCTGCTCGGCGGGGAGCCTGCCTCTCCCTCTGCCTCTCTCTCTCTCTCTCTCTCTCTGTCTCTCATGAATAAATAAATAAAATCTTAAAAAAAAAACAAAACACAATCTCGGGAAGGCACCTGGTGGTTCAGTTGGTTAAGCGTCTGCCTTCGGCTCCGATCATGATCCCAGGGTCCTGGGACTGAGTCCCGCATCGGGCTCCTTGCTCCGCAGGGAGTTTGCTTCTCCCTCTGCCCCTCTTCCCACTTGTTCTCTCCATCTTTCTCTCTCTCTCAAACAAATAAATAAAATCTTTAAAAGTAAATAAAAAATAAACAAAACACAATCTGGGGATCCTGAAGCCAGAAGCTTGCTTTTACTCCTGAGCAGGGCTTTTGCTCTGAATCTATATCATCTGTGGGCAGGGTACGTAACACTTCTTTCTCCAGGCAACTTGGAAACCCAAAGCCCTTCTGGTCTTAGCCTTGCGGCTAGGCCCCAGCACAGCTTGTCCTAGCTCTACAGAGTCACAGGTGTGTCACAAACAGGATATATGAATACATGACCAACTCCACATTGGATCTCTCCACCTTATTCGATTTAATTCAGTAAACCCTCATTACACACCTATTCCATCCAGATCCAGCCCAAGGTGCTGTGGCTGCAGCTATAAACGGGACAATTCTCCCAAGAAGCACGTAGAAGAGCACATAGCTGACTCAGTCGATAGAGCATGCCACCCTTGATCTCAGGGTTGTGAGTTTGAGCCCCACATTGGGTGTGAAATTTACTTAAAATAAATAAATAATTTAATAAATTAATTGATTAAAAATATTTTTAAAAATTAAAAAAAGAGAAGCACATAGAATAGTGTGGGGGGGGGGGAAACAGACCTCCAGACACAGAGTTTCAATACAAAAAAGAATACGAGATGGGCACCTGGGTGGCTCAGTCCATTGGGCATCTGACTCTTGACTTCAGCTCAGGTCTTGATCTCAGGGCCCTGGGATCCAGCCCCACATCAGGCTCAGCGCTCAGTGGGGAGTCTACTTGAGGATTCTTTCTCCTTCCCCCTCTCTGTTCCTCCCCCTACTCATGCTCTCTCTCTCAAATAAATAAATCTTTTTTTAAAAAATATTTTATTTATTTATTAGAGAGAGAGAATGAGAGATAGAGAGCACAAGAGGGAAGAGGGTCAGAGGGAGAAGCAGACTCCCCGCCGAGCAGGGAGCCCGATGTGGGACTCGATCCCGGGACTCCAGGATCATGACCTGAGCCGAAGGCAGTCGCTTAACCAACTGAGCCACCCAGGCGCCCTCAAATAAATAAATCTTAAAAAAATAAAAAGAATATGAGAACCAGAGAAGGGCTATCCTGAGCATCAGTTGGTATATAATGAGTAGATGAATATAAGGCACAATCTTGAAATTAAGCTTTGTTGAAGCTTCACAAGTGAATTCTGCTACATCAGATGCTTTGATAGATGAGTGTGGCCAGTGATTCCACTGAACTGAACAACATCATTGGTACTTATGGCTCAGAGAGCCCGGCTCTGTACCATGCAGGACAAGCTAGACCTTGGCCATTTTCTCACCAGACTGGATGGGGATCAGTTAACTAGGGTCTGAGGGAGGAACATGACTGGCATCTGTGCATGTGACATTTTTTTCTGTGATAGTCTTTACATATGTTTGATGCCTCACAGTACTTTACGTTGCCCTATCCTAGCAATGTAAGTGGTGGTAGAAATGTTCCCAGTCGGCCTGGGATCTCATGAAAGGCCTAGAGAGATTTTCTCCATTCTATTTCTGGAGAGGCCCATAGCAGAGTGGCACTCCACCGAGGATTTGAGCATTCCGCCACCTGCATACAGTCTTCAAGGGAATGAGGAGTGATGAAGGGAGAGGTTATTTATGACCCCTTTCACCCAAAGTATCCACCTATTACCCAACCAACAACCCATGGCAACTGGGGAAAGAGGAGGTCACACCCCCTGCAAGGATTGGGCATCTTTCTTTCTTTCTTTTTTTTTTTAAAGATTTTATTTACTTATTCATGAGAGACAGAGGGAGAGAGAGAGAGAAAGAAGCAGAGGGAGAAGCAGGCTCCCAAGGAGCAGGGAGCCCGATGCGGGACTCGATCCCAGGACCCTGGGATCATGACCTGAGCCGAAGGCAGACGCTCAACCATCTGAGCCACCCAGGCGATTGGGCATCTTTCTAAAGAGGTTCCACTTGGATTTCTTCAGGCATCTTGTGGTCTCTGCTTTTGGAGACGAGTGAGGGAGCTAGGGGGTAACCAGGACGCATACACACGCACACATACCCATACACAACCCGTCCTTACCATTCCCTGGCTTTGCTTACACTGTTTCCCCAACTTGTGCTTTCTCACACTTTCCACCGGTCATTCCTTGGAAGACTTGCTTAAATAACACCTCTTCTAGGAAACCTTCCACCATCTAGTAAAAACCAACTGTTCGTGGGGCGCCTGGCTGGCTAGGTCGGTAAAGCATGTGAGTTTTGATCGCGGGGACTTGAGTTCAAGCCCCATGTTGGATGTAGAGTTTACTTAAAAAAAAAAAAAAATCGGTGCCTGGGTGGCTCAGTTGGTTAAGCATCTTCCTTTGGCTCGGGTCATGTCCCGGGGTCCTGGGATTGAGCCCCACATCGGGCTCCCTGCTCAGTGGGGAGCCTGCTTCTCCCTCTCCCACTCCCCCTGCTTGTGCTCTCTCTCTCTCAAAAATAAATAAATAAAAATTAAAAGAAAAATCAACTGTTCTCTGCTCAGTGCTCCTCAAACAATTTCTTGACGTCCAAAAGCTCCATGAGTACTTTGTCATGTCAGTGCTCATGTTGTTCATTGGTGGATATGGCCTCACAAATCTTCCAAGTCAGTTCCCTGGGTAGCCGCTACCGCAGACAGGGGGTGGCATATCAACAGACAAGCGTTCACGCATGGGGGCTTTCGGTCAAGTGCAGTGTGAGTCCAGGGTATGTCACTAATTTCCTGTGTAATCTTTGGAAAATTAGTTAACCTTTCTGAGTCTGTTTCCTTACCCTTAAACTGGGAGAATTATAGTAGTTCCTGCCTCACAGGCCTGTTATGACAGTCAAATAAGATGACTCATATCAAGCATTTAGAACCAGACCTGGTAGGCACTCATTACAAGCTAGCTGTTGTAACTAGTAACCCACTGTCATCCTGTAGATGTTTAAAAGACATGCCATGAGAGAGCCCTGCCGGTGCAGGCTTGTCCCAGGATCCAGGCCTGTGAAGGAGGTGGTTCCTTGCTTCAGCTACCTCTTTTCTCCACACTTTGATCTGGCTGCCTTCTGAGCTCATGGTTCCTCACTATGTATCTTGATGGGTCCTTACATTTGTCCTTTGTCTTTAGCTCCGAGACTGCAGTAGTGCCTTGCGGCTTATTCTAACCCCAGCCCAGAAACCAATGCCCCAACTCCATTCTGGGCTGACTTCCTGGCTTCTTCCCACAGCTTCCGGGTCTCTGGTGTCAGTCGTCCCTAGGCCAGGACACAGATGTTCATAAATGTTTCTTGAAGGGTTTCCAGAGGGAATTAGGCACGTGCAAAAAGTGAATAACAACGCCTCACTGACACACCGTCTATAAACTGGGAGGTGGTAGTGAATAGCAATCGGCCAGAGATTTTAGAAGACCTAGCTCGGTTCCTAACTCTAAATCCTTTCTTTTTTTTTTTTTTTTTTTTTTTTTAGATTTTTATTTATTTATTTGACAGAGAGAGACACAGCGAGAGAGAGAACAGAAGCAGGGGGAGGGGGAGAGGGAGAAGCAGGCTTCCCGTGGAGCAGGGAGCCCGATGTGGGGCTCGATCCCAGGACCCTGGGATCATGACCTGAGCCGAAGGCAGACGCTTAACGACTGAGCCACCCAGGCACCCCTCTAACTCTGAATCTTATCACCTTGAGCAAAATATCTAACCTATGTGTACCTGTTTCCTCATTTATAATATGAGGATAATTATATCTGTCTCATAGAATTATTGTGAAGATTGCATAAGACAATATATATAAGACACCTAGCACATTCTAGAACATAGTAAGTAGTTGGTAAATGGCTGCAATTATAAACAGGTAGTTAAAACATTTTGCTCCTTTCTGAAAAACTGTGAGGTTGAAGAAGTGTCTAAAGTCAGACCGCTCTCTTCGAGGAGTTAATGATCTGTTTGGGAAGATGGGTAAGTAAATAATTATAATTCCATGAGCTCTGTGCTATAATAGACTTATATAAGGTTATAGACTTCCTGGAATCAAAGACAACTTTTTTTTTTAAAGATTTTATTTATTTATTTGAGAGAGAGAGGGAGCAAGAGAGAGAGCACAAGTGGGGGGTGGGGTTGAGGTGAGGGGCAAAGGGAGAAGCAGAATCCCCACTGAGTAGGGAGCCCAATGTAGGACTCAATCCCAGGACCCTGGGATCATGACGGGAGCTGAAAGCAGACACTTAACCAACTGAGCCACCCAGGTGCCCCTCAAAGACAACTTTGATTGTGGGTTGCATCATCAAGTTCCAACAGCCTTTTGGGACATTAAGAATATCCTAGGGGCACCTACTGGCTCAGTGGGTGGACCACGCAACTCTTGATCTTGGGATCATGAGTTTGAGCCCCAGATTGGGGGTAGAGTTTACTTAATAGTAATAAAAAAAAGACTATCCTATCAAATGTATATGTTCTAAAGATTTCATTTATTTATTTATTTATTTAGAGGACAAGTGGGAAGAGGGGCAGAGGGAAGTGGAGAGAAGCCCAAGCAGACCCCCCTGAGTGGGGGAGCCCAACATGGGGCTCAGTCCCACGACCCTAAGATCATGGTCTGAGCCAAAATCAAGAGTCAGCCACTCAACTCACTGAACCACCCAGGTGCCCCTCAAATGTATACGTTTTTAAAAAACTTGATCTACAATAGCATATATTTATCACTGGACTGACTTACTAGCGTGAAGAGTCTAACTTTTTTGGATCCACTTAACTATTCCTGAAGAGTGAATCTGTCAGGGGCACCTGGGTGGCTCAGTCATGAAGCGTCAGCCTTCAGCTCAGGTCACGCGAGCCCCGCATCGGGCTCCCTGCTTATCGGGAAGCCTGCCTCTCCCTCTCCCTCTGCCACTCCCCCTGCTTGTGTTCCCTCTCTCTCTGTCTGTCTCTGTCAAATAAATAAATAAAATAAAATAAAAAAAAAAGAGTGAATCTGTCATCCATTCTAGCCCTGAAAGTTCTTTGACCTTTCCTGAGAAATTAGTTAAGATTACACATTTGCAAGAAATGACCATCATGTTACTTTTCCACCTACTTCTCTATCTGGTAGCTATTTTTTTTTTTTTAATACTGATTGTAAGACCTATCATGATTTCAGAAGTATTAAAATGTGAAAAACTTGGGACTTATTTTTGAAGACACGGTTTCTAAAGTGCTACTGAAAAATGAATGAGGAAGTGATTAATTTTGCCTGGGGGAGGAGTGACATTTGAGTTGGGTCTGGGAAGTTAAATAGTAGTTTCCCAGGCAGATAAGGGGATTAAAGGTATCCCAGGCCAAGAGAAACTTCTACCATGGTGCTTATCTGAAGCTATACTGTTAATATCACTCCACTACCATGAGTCTAAACATTCCTTGAGGTCATGAAGCAATTCCCTCTGCCAAAGTGACCATTTGGCTTATTATTTTGTAATTTAATTTTAATTAATTTATTTCATAGTTACTAACTTGATTCATATTTATACTTACTGATGAAAGAGTATTTTGAGTACCTCATTATAGAAAACTTGGTAAATACAAAAAAGCAAATAAACAAATTGCATACAAATCCATTGGAATTCCACCACCTGGAGAAACCATTGTTAATATATTGATGTATATACTTCAAGCCTTACTATTTCTATACTTTTTAAAAAAATATTTTATTTATTTATTTGACAGAGAGATACAGCGAGAGAGGGAACGCAAGCAGTAGGCAGAGGGAGAGGGAGAAGCAGGCTTCCCGCCGAGCAGGGAACCCGATGCAGGGCTTGATCCCAGGACCCTGGGATCATGACCTGAGCGGAAGGCAGACGTTTAATGGCTGAGCCACCCAGGTGCCCCTATTTCTATACTTTTATTTTTTTTTTAAAGATTTTTATTTATTTATTCATGAGAGACAGACAGAGAGAGAGAGAGAGAGGCAGAGGGAGAAGCAGGCTCCAAAGGAGCAGGGAGCCCGATGCGGGACTCGATCCCAGGACCCTGGGATCATGACCTGAGCCGAAGGCAGACGCTTAACCATCTGAGCCACCCAGGCGCCCTATTTCTATACTTTTAAACCAAAATTGTATCATAATATATTTATCAGTTCATAATTTGCTATTTTCACTTAACCATCATATTAGAAATACGGATCATCATTTGCATACCCAGCGTCCCATTGAAGGAAATATTGCCTAGCTCATAATTTTCTATCCTTAATTGGCTCTATCTCCTGACCACAGCTAATTGAACTAAAGGATTGGCATCCGATTGAAGGGCAGCCCACCTGTGGGCGGTCAGAGATATACCCATGAGGTGAAAAGATGAGCTGGTCCAAGCCTTCTCCTGGGTTATAGAACTGGGCAACTGAGACTATCCTCAAAGGAGCTGATGGTGTAAGGATGCTGTGACCTTGAATTAAGGCCCTGGCAAGCCAAATAAATAGAAGTCAGAGTTGTGAAGGAGCAGAAAAAACTAGAATGGAGGAAGCTGGTGGTCAAAAAGAGGAGGGTAAGATGGGGTGCCTGGGTGGCTCAGTAGGTTAAACGTCTGTCTTCTGCTCGGGTCATGATCTCAGGGTCCTGGGATCGAGCCCCGCCTTGGGCTCTCTGCTCAGTGGGGAGACTGCTTCTCCCTCTCCCTCTGCCTGCTGCTCTGCCTACTTGTGTTCTCTCTCTCACAAATAAATAAATAAAATCTTTAGGGGCGCCTGGGTGGCTCAGTCATTAAGCATTAAGCGTCTGCCTTTGGCTTAGGTCATGATCCCAGGGTCCTGGGATCGAGCCCCGCATCCGCATCGGGCTCCCTGCTCAGCGGGAAGCCTGCCTCTCTCTCTCCTACTACCCCTCTCTCGCTGTGTCTCTGTCAAAGAAACAAATAAAATCTTAAAAAAAAGATTAAAAAAAGATTTTAAAAAATAATAAATAAAATCTTAAAAAAAAAGAATTGGGTAAGAGCAGACCTGCAGAGAAGCAGAGATGCCTTCAACCTTCCATTAGTCCTGTTTTTCTTTTAAAAAAAAATATTTAGTATTTATTTGAGAGGGAGGGAGAAAGAGAGAGAAAGGGAGAGAGAGAGTGAGCTGGGGGAGCGGGAGAAGGAGAGGGAGACAGGATCCTCAGGCAGACTCCTTGCTGAGAGTGGAGCCTGACATGGGGCTCCATCTCAGGACCCTGAGATCATGACCCAAGCTGAGACCAAGAATCCGTCACTTAACCGACTGAGCCACCCAGGCTCCCCTAGTCCTGTTTTTCTTGCCCCAGTTCTAGTCCATATATATCTTTATTTTAAATGCCTCTCTTCTACTCTTTTTTTCTCTAGAGGTAAAACAAGTGGGTCTCTATCCCTTGTAGCCAGTCAAGCCTGACCAGAACCACAAATCATCACGGTTATGGCTGTATAGAATTTTATTGTGTGGAAGTGCCCTTGCTGATTTAAAAGCCTAGCGATGGGCGTTTAGGACATTTCCAATAAGCATATTTATTGCTAATTTTTGCACATTAAAAATAATTTCATTATGGGGCACCTGGCTGGCTCAGTCCGGTAAGCTTCTGCCTTTGGCTCAGGTCCTGATCCAGTGCCATATCAGGCTTCTTGCTCAGCGGGGAGTCTGCTTCTCCCTCTCCCTCTGCTGTTCCCCCTGCCAGTGGTCTCTCTCCTTCTCGTGCTCACTCTCCCTTTCTCAAATAAATAAATACAATCTTTAAAACAAATTCCATTATGATACATTCCAAGAGAGGATTCCTTGGTTGAAGGACAGCTGCATAATGCCAAATTGGACTTCAGCAAGATTGTATCAATTTAGCCCAACCAGCTGCACAGGAGAGTGGTTGCTTTTTCATCCCCTTGCCAACAGTATCAATTAAAACAAACAAAACAGGGTGCCTGGGTGGCTCAGTTGGTTAAGCGACTGCCTTCAGCTCAGGTCATGATCCTGGAGTCCCGGGATCGAGTCCCACATCGGGCTCCCTGCTCAGCAGGGAGTCTGCTTCTTCCTCTGACCCTCTTCCCTCTCGTGCTCTCTATCTCTCATTCTCTCTCTCTCAAATAAATAAATAAAATCTTTAAAACAAACACACAAACAAAACATTGCTACCCTGATAGGCAAGAAGTACTAAGGGGCCAGTTTTGATCTTAACGTGTATTTCCCTGAATCTTGTGTTTATTGACCAGGCACGTGGGCTTTGTCATTAGACCTAGGGTTTGAGTTTCAGCTCTGCCTCTTGCTATGTGGCTTCAGTTGAATTACTAGATCTCCATTTCTCATCTGTAAATTGGAGATAATGATAGTTCTTTTCTTTTTTGTAGGTGGGGCAGGAGCAGAGGGAGAGAGAGAATCTTGAGCAGGCTCCATGCCCTGTGCAGAGCCCAAGGCTAGGTTCGATCTTACCCTGAGACCTGAACTGAAATCAAGAGCCAGACGCTAAGCTGACTGAGCCACCCAGGAGCCCCTACTCTTTTTTTTTGTTTTTAAAGATTTTATTTATTTATTTGAGAGAGAGAGAGAGAGAGAGCATGAGAGGGGGTTGGGTCAGAGGGAGAAGCAGACTCCCTGCTGAGCAGGGAGCCCGATGTGGGACTCGATCCCGGGACTCCAGGATCATGACCTGAGCCGAAGGCATTCGCTTAACCAACTGAGCCACCCAGGTGCCCCTTGAATAGAAAATCTAATAAATTAAGTTTAGAGACATAATTTTAAATATTTGGGGATGTTGAATTAACTAAGTTTGTGAATGGGACCAAAAATTATTAAAAGTTTCTGAAAAGTGATTGGTAAAATATGCCAGGCATAAAATAATAAAATTTCTGAGCTGAACTTGACAGTTTAAGAACTTTTGAAATTGTAATAAATTAAATCTTTGCCTGTTTTATTTATTTATTTTTTGAGAGAGAGAGAGAGAGTGAGAGAGAGAGAGAGTGCGCGCACACACCAGCGGGGGTTGGGGGGTTGGGGGTGGAGAGGAAGAGAGAGAATCCCAAGCAGGCTCCACACCCAGTGTGGGGTGGGTGTGGGGATGGGGGGGCTGGATCTGACGACCCTAAGATCATAACCTAAGCCAAAATCAAGAGTCAGAGCTTAACCCACTGAATCATCCCTAACGCCCCAAACCTTTGCCTGTTTTTTAATGAAAAGTGTTTTGTTCTAGGGTTTCAAGATTCTCACGATATTTTGAAGAAAGACCTAATAGATTGCAAATGGCTAGAGCAAAAAGTTTCCAGTCAGGGGGTGCCTAGCAGGCTCATTCTGTAGAGCATATGATTCTTGATCTCAGGGTCATAAATTCAAACCCCAGGTTGGGGGCAGAGCCTACTTTAAAAAAAAAAAAAAAAGCCTGGAGTCAGGTTGTGAAGGGGCTTATTTGACATGCTAAGGAATTTGGACCATATTCTGAAGGGAATAATAGGGAAACAATGTAAAAAGGAGGACCTCAAGGGGCATTTGCACTTTAGGAAGCACGTGCTGGTGACAGTGAGGAGCTGGCTGGCAGAAGAGAGCAATAGAGATGGTGACAGTCTAAGCAGTATAATGACAGAGGGGATAGAGACAAAAGCAAGGTCCTTTAGTATACCAACTGCATGTAGGGCGTGAGGCAGGGAGCCTGGGGTGTCCTGAAGGCCAATGAGCACTTCTATTAACAGAGAATATAGCAGGAAAAGTCAGTGTTCAACACCTTATATTTGAAGTGTCTGCAGGATTTACAAGTGAAAGTGTCCATTACACAGCTGAAAAAACTGAGGCAAGTCTTCTAGAGTCTGGTCTGGAGATGTACATTCACAGCTAGCTCTTCGGCCAGTATAAGGTTGAGTGGGAATAAAAATACCGAGAAGGAGTGGGCAAAGGAAAAAACGGAACAGGTTAAGGACAGAATTCCGTTGAATACCAGTATTTTAAGTGCAGGCCACAAGCCATAAGGAGAAGGGGCATCCCTAAAAAGGGCTAAGAATCCCCTAAAAAAAGAAGAACTTGCAAAGAACAGAGGCAGGGAAACCAAGGGAAGGAAGCTTGGACAGTTCTCCTGCTTTAGCGACCACTTCTCTAATAGGAGGGAGGGGGGGTGGCTGAGCAGTTGGAATCTGGCGCCTGCGGGCGAATCTGGGAGGGGACGAGGCCGGACTGCCAGACCCCGCAACCCTTGTGGCAGTCTGGGTCCTCCTTGTGTCCCACAAGAAGAGTTTGGGCCACTGCAAAGGACGCCTTCCTCGAACCCTTTGGTGCAAAGGAGTTTAGTTCAGTAGGCAGGAGAAAAGAGGGGGCCGTGCTTTTAATTTCAATCCTTTTTAAAACTTTTATTATTACTATTAAGGTTTATTTATTTGACACAGAGAGACACAGCGAGAGAGGGAACACAAGCAGGGGGAGCTGGAGAGGGAGCGGCAGGCTCCCCGCAGAGCAGGGAGCCCGATGCGGGGCTCGATTCCCAGGACCCTGGGATCATGGCCTGAGCCCAAGGCAGACGCTTAAGGACTGAGCCACCCAGGCGCCCCTATTTTTATTATTTTTTAAAAACTTATTTATTTGACAGAGAGAGAGAGCACAAGGAGGGGAAGCTGCAGAGAGAGGGAGAAGCAGGTTCCCCACTGAGCGGCTCCAGCCCAGGACCCCAGCTAAAGGCAGACGCTTCACCGACTGAGCCCCTCAGGTGCCTCTTTTTCAAACTTTTATGTGCATTTATTTAATGCTGAATTTAATCCCGGCCCATAAACTTTTGTTTCTTCTGGAATGCCTCTTTCTTCGTGCAACCTTTTCTCTGGTTTAGGAACACTCCGGTTTTTTTCAGTAAAGCGGCCTTTTCTGTCCCTGACGCGCCCATGGGGCGGTGGCCCGCAGGGCGGGGCTCCAGGGCGGGGACGACTTTCCCTGTGGCGCAGAGAGGACCGGGAGCTCCAGGGACGGGCGGACTCCGCCTCCTTCCTTCCACCTCCTGAGGGCGTTACTGCGCGGGGCGGGCCCCGCCTCCTCTACGCCCGCTCCCGACGGCGCGGCAGGGCGGGGCCCGCGGGGCGGGGCCGCGGGGTGGGGCCGGCGGCGCGGGGCGGGGCCTCAGGGAGCGGGGCAGCCCGCGCACTCTGCAGGAGCTGCAGCTGCCGCCGGCCGCGCCTTCAAGGTCTCACCGCTTCCTCAGCAGAGACCCGGGCTCGGCCGCCATGTCCGCCGCGGACGAGGTTGACGGACTGGGCGTGGCCCGGCCGCACTATGGCTGTGAGTGCGGGGGCTCTGCGGCACTGGGGCTTCGGGGCCGGGCTCGCTGCCTCCGGGGAGCCGGTTTCCCGGGGGCTCGGGCCGGCGGCGGGAGGGTGCGGCAGGGCGGCTGCGGGCCGCGCGGACCCGGAAGAGCCGGCCGGGCCGGGCGGCGGGAGGGAGGGGTGGCGGGCGGCGAGGCGCCCAGCCCGGTCTCCGAGGCGGTGGCCAGGACGCAGGCGGTCTCCTTGCCTGGGCCGGGGCGCCACGACCCGAGGGCCCCACCCAGCGCCTCCCGCCTCCTGGAGCCGCCGAGATTCCGGGGAGGGGGGGGGACGGCTTCGTGTGAGGTGGCAGGAGGCCGGGGCAGGGCGTGTCCCGGAGACCCGGGCTCCGCTCGCGCTTCTCGGGGGAGGCGCTGCCCGGACTGCCCCCCCTGCGAGCTGGACCCGGGGTGCGGACCTCCCCGGCCCCCGGCCAGCGGAGAGGGGCGGCCCCGGGCGGGCCACTTCACCTTTCTCGGGCTTAGTTCCCTCGTCAGAATTTCAAAAATTAAAACAAGAAGAAAAAAAAAAAAAGGCAGCCCTATGACTTCCTCATTTTTCTGAATCTCATTTTCTGTGGCTGTCCATGGGGCGTCATTGAACTGTAGGTGCGAGAGATACCACTGGCCGAAGGAGAGTCCTTTGGAATCCTGAGATTTCGTTTTTAGTTTATATTCTGGGCATAATGGCCCCTTTTTAGGGTAATTTCACTCAACAGTTATGTCTGCGGCACTGTGTCGCTTTGTGAAATTAAAGATTGAGTAAGACCAGGCCCTGCCTTCCAAGAACGTTTAAATCAGAGGGGCAGGTGTACACCCTCATGATAGTAAGGTGTAATAAAGATAAAAGGTGCTGAACCAGCCAGGCAAAAGCAGTAGGGTGGGTGCGGAGGAGGGGCTTGGGGGGGGCAGTGGGAACACAGGTAACCACATTTCAACAGCCTTGAAGGATGTAAAAGCTCGACAGGGCAGGGTGGGGTCAGAGAGGAAACTTGAGGAAAGAGCATGAATTAAGGTCTTGAAGGGTGGAAGGGCACAGTGGTGGGAGGAGGAGGGGCAGGGAGACGGAGAAGAGTTTCCAAAAGTAGTTGGGGCCAAACTGGGAAA
This sequence comes from Eumetopias jubatus, assembly GCF_037043125.1. Lineage (NCBI taxonomy): Eukaryota > Metazoa > Chordata > Mammalia > Carnivora > Otariidae > Eumetopias > Eumetopias jubatus. The sequence continues at coordinate 122,281,447 of NW_028274813.1, forward strand.
GGCCTTGAGTGCCATCCCAAGAAATTTGGAGTTTATGCCATACCCTGGCTGCCCATGAAGGAGGCAGATTGAGACGGACTGCCTGGGTTTGAATCCGGATCCAAGCGCTTATTAGCGGTGGAGCTAAGATCACCCAGTCTGTTTACTCATCTGTAAAACGGGAGTGATAATCACAGGATTGTTGTGGGCTTCAGTGAGAGGATGCATGTAAAATGCTTAGCACAATTACTACCACTTAGTTCTCAATGACTGCTGGCTTGGGTTATTAATAAAAAAGGGAAAACAACATGATCAGCTCTGTATTTAGAGTCTGGCGGATAGAACAAATTTGGGCCAAAATCTCAACTCAGTATTTTTCAAGTTACAATACAATTTATTGTTTATATTGTAAATAATGTTTATATTATCGTACTTTTAAAAGGGGTAAGATGAATGTAGTTGAAACCCCATAGTTCCTGTTTTAGGAGAGTCATTGTAGTACATCTTGCTGTCCACAGGTTACCCTGCCTCTCTAGGTGACTAACAGGAATTTGATGCTGTGGCATTCTTTTGTCACTCAGAAAGGTTACAGATTCTTGTGTTTACATTCTTTCTTTCATGTTCTAGCTGTCCTGGATAATGAGAGACTCACTGCAGAGGAGATGGATGAGCGGAGACGTCAGAATGTGGCTTATGAGTACCTTTGTCATTTGGAAGAAGCAAAGAGGTAAAGATTGGCCGGCTGGAGAGAAGGGAGCTGTTATGGTGTGAACACAGATAAAGATCTCTATGAATGTGTTGTAGGTGTCGAGGTAGGAGGCTGGTAGTTTGAAGGAATAAGTATAAGTAGAGTGTTTACTCATGGGAGCAAGTAGCCTTGATGGCAGTTTATTGTGAAACTCTCTGATGGGCACTTAGGTATTCTGAAAAATTTCCCGATTTGTGTTGTTTAGTTTTGCCCTTGTGACGCATGTTTTGGGCACTACCAGCTGTAGGGGAGAAATAGCAGTTTTGTTTTGCAAACTTTTTTTTTTTTGCATAGGCTCCACTCCCAACATGGGGCTCAAACTCAGGACCCTGAGATCAAAAGTCACATGCTTTATGACTGAACCAGCCAGGTGCCCCAGAAATAGCATGTTTGACGTTCTTGGCCTTAATGTTTCACTGGTTCTTCACTGGTTTTGATTTATGTATGAATTGGATTCATTTTCTGCTTGGTAGTGCCCTGGGAATAGGCCCATCCATTTGGCAATGTTCAAAGTTTACCAAAGTCAGCATCCTTTGCATTCTTCGTGAAGTGAACGTATAAGGGCAGTTTTCCTTTTTTCAGATGCTCCAAGACCTTGTGGTCTTATTCTTAGAGTGTCAGTTTTGCTATCAGGCGTTCATTTCTTTTGTTTTGTTGCTTGTGTTCCTTTGCAAGGCCCCCGGGCAGATAGATGTAATTACAGATCATTGTTTCCTATATGTGAGCTTTGGTGGAAAAGGCCAGCAGCACCGGATAATGAAAGGTATTTGTGGGGCGCCTGGGTGGCTCAGTCGTTAAGCGTCTGCCTTCGGCTCAGGTCATGGTCCCAGGGTCCTGGGATCGAGCGCCGTATCTGGCTCCCTGCTCCGCGGGGAGGCCTGCTTCTCCCTCTCCCTCTCCCCCTGCTTGTGTTCCCTCTCTTGCTGTGTCTCTCTCTGTCAAATAAATAAATAAAATCTTTAAAAAAAAAAAAGTATTTGTGATCAAAGTCTAATGACAATCAAGGGTGTTTCAAATGGTGCCAAAAAAACAAGAGTATTTTTGTTTGGTTTGATTAATTCTGAAAATCTTAAAACACGATAGGAAAGTCCAGAGAACAGTACAACAAACATCCTGTATTCCTGAAGTTACAAGTGTTAGCCTTTTTCCTTTTCCTCTCAAAAGACAAAGTTGGAGTCCCTTTTGTGCCCCTCCCTGGTCCCATTTTCCTTTTTCTGTCCCTGGTGTTACCTCTAACGTGCTTTAGAAAGTTTTTTTTTTTTTTTTTTTAAGATTTTATGTATTTATTTGACAGAGCTAGAGAGCACAAGTAGGGAAAGCAGCAGAGGGAGAGGGAAAAGCAGGCTCCCCGCTGAGCAGGGAGGCCGATGCCGGACTCGATCCCAGGACCCTGGGATCATGACCTGAGCCGAAGGCAGACGCTTAAGGACTGAGCCACCCAGCGCCCCCAACATGCTTTAGGTGTTTTGAATCCAGGCTTCTTTTTTGAGCTTTAAAGCTTTTCCTTAGACTTAGCTACTTGCTCCCATGAGTAAATCACTTAGTGGTGATTTAGGTGGGGAGAATGTAATAACACTTGTTTCTATAAACAGAAGGTTAGACAGCAGGAAGTGAATATGTAATCAGAAAAGGGGGTGTTACTTATACAAAGTTTGTATAAGTAAGGGCCCCGTGGGGGGAAAATATTAGGTCCTCTGTTACTTAAACCATGGACTAGGTCTAATTTTTGGAAGATCAAAGAATCTGAAAGCTGCAGCTGATATCTGAGAGACCATCTTGTGTTCTGTGAAGCCTTAGGTGTCTCTGTTGAGGTGACCTGGGAATGAGAGGGAAGAACCCCAACTTCCTTATCCATCTGAAGCAGTTCTGCTTTTGTTTTAATCTTGGGTTTCCACAGTAAAATTCCCTTTTAACAGAGGGTGTCTTGGCTACCATTCCCTTGCTACCACTAATGTGGTTCAGCTACTCCTCTGCTTTAACTGTTTCATTTCAGGGACAGCTGGGTGGCTCAGTAGGTTGAGCGGCTGCCTTCGGCTTGGGTCATGATCCCAGGGTCCTGGGATTGAGTCCCGTGTTGGCCTCCCTGCTCGGTGGGGAGTCTGCTGCTCCCCTGCTTGCCCTTTCCCCTGCTTGCGATTGCTCTCTCTCTCCTTCTCTCTCTCTCTCTTGCTCTCTCTCTAAGTAATAAAATCTTTAACTAACTAACTAAATAAATGTTTTATTTCAGCGAGGACACCAGAGCCTGAGTTTGCATTGGTCTTCTTGACTGAGCAATAGTTTTTTGTTTTAAATCAATTCAGGGGCGCCTTGGTGGCTCAGTCAGTTAAGTGCCTTCTGCTCAGGTCATGATCCAGAGTCCTGGGATTGAGCCTCGCATCGGGCTCCCTGCTCAGCTGGGAGTCAGCTTCTTGCTCTCCCTCTGCCCCTCTCCACCGCCGGTACTCTCTCTCTCTCTCAAAAAAAAAAAAAAAAAAAAAAAATCCATACTGTGGTTCTTAACCAAGTGTGTACGTTAGATCACCTGGGAAACTTAAAAATACAGATATTTGGGCCTTACCACAGAGATTCTGGTTCAGTAGATCTGGGCTGGAAGGTGCAGACACCCGTATGTTTTAAATGCTTCCAGTGGTTCTGATGGGCTCCCGTAGTTGAGAAGCAAGATTTAAAAGGCTTTTGGAACTCAACCTCATGCTGGGTTATGATAGCCTGATGACAATGGTGCTTTTTGTCAGTCACATTTCCTTCTCTGTGTAGTAACAAGGTACATTTCCATCTACTCTGGGGTGCATTCTTTTCTGTCAGATGTTTTTCCCAGAATAGAAAAGTAGCCTATTTCCTTTAACATCCATGATCACCTGGGGGATTTTTTACTTGGACGCTTTTGCAAACTTAGGAAGTGACCAAGGCAGTGAGACATTTGGGATAGTCTTTATTTTTTATGCTTTGGGTTATAAGGAAGGGTATAGTAGTGGCATGTTTCCCTCTTGGCCTGGCGTTGTGGAGATGTGCCTGGCTTTTTTTATGGAGGCAATCACAGGATGTGGTGGTGGTGGTGGTGGTGGTTTAAAGCTTTGATTAGAAAATCCACTTTGGAAGCGTGTTTTTAGATTTTACTACCAGAGAGGGCTAGGGAGAAGCCTGGGGGTGTCCTGCAGAGAAAAGAAGACTGGGATCCTGGGGCGCCTGGGTGGCCTCAGTCGGTTAAGCGACTGCCTTCGGCTCAGGTCATGATCCATGTGGATCGCGTCCCGCATCGGGCTCCCTGCTCGGCAGGGAGTCTGCTTCTCCCTCTGACCCTCTTCCCTCTCGTGCTCTCTCATTCTCTCTCTCTCAAATAAATAAATAAAATCTTTAAAAAAATAAAAAAAAAAAGACTGGGATCCCTATTGGCCATTTGAAGTGGCGGCTGCCACCCCGAAAAAGTGAGGTAAACCACAGACAAATCACCTGCCCTTCCGTATTAGCTGGGCCTTCAGCTCCCGTTGGGTGCTGCTAGGGCCCCACTTTCCCCTCTAGTGAGAGCCCAGTTTGCCTTTTTGGATTGGCCCCCATCCTGTTTCCCTCACAACCTCCACGCCTCCCAATTTGGAGGAGCCCGAGGGTCTGGAATTTACACCCTTCCAAGTCCAGGAAGAAAGATCAGAGAGATCCAAGGGAAAAAAGGCTCCCCTCTTTAGTTCTGTTTATGATACTGATGTTCCTCCCACTAAAATCTCCCCCTTCGAGTACAGTGGCTGCTTTGTGTATCCTAGGGCACTCCATTTTCTCCCGTACCTGAAATAGAGCTGTTTCATGAGAAGAGAGATTGTGTAGAGAGCATGAATATGAGTGCGTGGAGATAGTGAGTGTAAGGGTATTTGTAGAGAAATGACATTTTTGTGTGGGTGTGGGTTTGTGTTTCCCTGAAAGGTTAAGTGCGAAAATTTATGAGTGGTTCCATAAAAGTGTGCACCGGGAGTGGTTGGAAAAAAGAGAATATAGAGATTCTGCTTTTTCCTATTTTTTTGGAGGTAGCTTTAATATGGAAATTAATAAGATAGCGTAAAATATCATCTGAAGATTCAGGGCTTCTTGCTAAGGGCTCCAGGGCAGACCAAGGACTTTAAATGTGGGTTGATTTTGTATCTTTTTGCCTGTTCTGATTGTGCTTTACATTTGTTCTGGCTAAGGAGCCATTGTACAGTAGAGGCGTGTAACATTTTCACTTAGTCGAGAGAGGTGAAATTTGAATTTATGAGGTACGGTAGGGGCTCGAGTCTTGGTCAGGAGGAAGCAGTAGAGGGAAAAGTAAGAATGTCCACATGTGCAGCCCCAAGAAGAGCACACATCAGGCTGGGCAGATCAGGCAGTCTGCAGGTGCGGAGTACGTCTGAGCAGAGCCAGGAGAAAATTCATTTAGGTTAAAGGTCACAGTAAGAAGGATAACCCCAGCAGTCTTTGAGTTTGACAATGAAGCATGTGTGCTTTCAGAGGCTTGCTGTCATGGAGCGCCTTCCTCTTGGTGTGTCCATATCCCACCTAAAGGGGCAGGGTGCCCCGGCCCCCTTATAGAAGGGGAGGAGGGGCTCTGGCTGGTTGGAGACTGTCAGAGACGACATGGTAACAAGAGCACAGCACTAGACAGTGACACTCCTCCTTCTGTAATTTGGTGGAATTGAGAAAGTACCTTGGAAGGAAATCTGTTCTTGAGAACAGATTCTCTTTTGTGCATATGTCTTTGTTGTTGGCATTGAACAGGTTGGGCTCTTTAGATCTCTTCTCCTCTTCCTGGGATCAGAATTCCAGTAACATCCGGATATATCCAGGCCGGCACACTGTGATCATGAAAACAAGTTAAAGACATTTAATTAGGCAAGAAAATAAAAAATGGATAGGTGAGGTGGCTCAGAAGAACAGCTTGCCCACCAGCTTCTAGAATTCTCAAATGGAGGAATTTCACTTCATTTTTAGGAGGTTGACCTATGCTCTCCTTTTACAGATGAGAAAACTAATTTAATTGCCTCATGAGACCCTGTGTGAGTAAGGGGGCCACATAAATGTAGCTACCTAATGGTACGTTTGATTGCAAGCTGGGTACATTCATGTATTCATAATTACTAAAGTGAAGTATGGCGTAGTATTTAGTCTTAACTCTAAAGATTTTATTTATTTGTTAGATAAGAGGGCACAGAGCAGGGGGAGCAGCGGCAGCGGCAGCGGCAGCGGCAGCGGCAGCGGCAGCGGCAGTGGCAGTGGGAGAGGGAGAGGCAGGCTCCCGGCTGAGCAGGGAGTCCGATGACACGGGGCTCAATCCCAGGACCCCGGGATCATGACCTGAGCCGAAGGCAGACGCTTAACTGACTGACCCATCTGTGCACCCCTCTTCTTAACTCTTAAAATGGTGACACAGGTGGAAAACCTCTCTTCTCTTTTCTGAAACTTACCTTGGTGCACCTGCCTTGGATAGACTCACTGGTAAGAAGTTGGTTGCATTTAAAGTATATTTGTTAAAGTTGTTCAAACTCATGTAACATTGTACATGGTAACAATGTTACAGATGGGAGGATTAGCTCCTAGTGTGGCCAGAAAAATGTTTTACTGCTGTTTACCCTGTAGTGTAGCTGAGACACAGCAAAAGTTACAATTTAAAAATGTGGAGAGTAGGAACGCCTGGTGGCTCAGTTAAGTGTCTGCCTGTCCCAGGGTCCTGGGATTGAGTCCCATGTTGGGGGTGGGGGTCCTTGCTCAGTGGGGAGCCTGCTTCTCCCTCTGCCTGCCGTTCCCCCTGCTTGAGTGTGCTTTTTCTCTCTCACTCTGACAAATAAATAAAATCTTTAAAAAAAATGTGGAGAGTAATCTGTATATATTAGGCAGTCCGCTATCATTAGTACTAAGTACTAAGAAAAGTCATATGACTGTAGTCTCATAATACTTAAAATTAAATGAAAGACATTTTAAAAGTCTGAACAAAATGTTTTTAAAACCTTGACCATTGAGATACGTGAAGTGAAAAGAATGAGGACTTTCAGTTTTGGCAGGTGTGAGTTCTGATTCTGGTTTTGCAAGTTGTTTAACCTGAGGGAGTGAACCTAAATTTGTACTTCGCAGAGTGGAGATACCCTGCGTCTTACGGAGGTGCTGTGAGGGTTACGTGCCTGGCATAGTGTCTGAGATGTGGTAGGCACCCAGTAGATATATTGTTCATCCTGGTCCCTGGGGCAAAGGCAGATTTAATATGAAGATGTTGAGGCATTAATAAACATTTCTGGAGAATCATCTGGGCACTTTCAAGGTCCTAAAGGTTGGTAGCCCTAGTTTTTCACTTCAGACTTAAGCTTTTGTTTGGAAGGAAATGCTGGAAATAGAGGATACCTCTAGGGAGTGGAGTGGGGGTGGAGGGTGTGAGAAGACTTTTCCTTTTTATTTTAGTACCCTTTGGTATATTTAAAACGCTTTTTACAACGATCATGAATTTAATAATAAAGAAAAAGGCTTAAGTAAAAGGAAGAACCGTCTACATAATTTTTAGATAGTTACATTCACAAAGTTAGATTTTTAAATTGCTATATTATTGTCTTAATTACTACTTTTAGTGGTTATATAACATCCATAATTTATTTAGGCTAATTCCAGTTTAAAATCGTATTACTTTGATTGCTGGGTAGTTTAAACATTTTTCCCATGTACTTGTTTATCAATTTTATTTTATTATGCAAATTGTTGATAATGTTTGTCTGATAGGGTCATGAGCTGTCTTGTAATGGATGTCAACCTTCTGTCGTATTTACTACCAACATTTTCTCTTGATTTTTCCATTTTATTTGTTTTTTCACTGTGCAGAAATTTTATTATTTTAATTTTTTTGAAGATTTTATTTTTAAGTAATCTCTACACCTATTGTGGGGCTCCAACCTACAACCTCTGGCTGACTGAGCCAGCCAGGCGCCCCTGTACAGAAGTTTTAAATTTTATGCAGTTTAGGTGTTAAATCTTTCTCTTTGTAATTTCTTCTATCAATTCAAAGCTTAGATAGTTTAATTTCTCTAAAGCCTTGCTAAAATGTGAAATTTTTAAAAATTTTTTTAAAGATTTTATCTATTTATTTGACAGAGAGAGAGACACAGCAAGAGCAGGAACAGCAGGGGGAGTGGGAGAGGGAGAAGCAGGCTTCCCGCTGAGCAGGGAGCCCGATGCGGGCTCCATCCCAGGACCCTGGGATCATGACCTGAGCCGAAGGCAGACGCAGATGCTTAACGACTGAGCCACCCAGGCGCCCCTAAAATGTGAAGTTTATATTGTTGACTTTTCTTTGATTTAATGGTTTAATTTTTCTTAGAAATCTACGTCTTTAAATCTCGTGTTTCTAAATTACTCTGTCATTTAAAAGCAATCTTGGGGTGCCTGGGTGGCTTAAGCCTCTGCCTTTGGCTCAGGTCCTGCTCTCCTGGGACTGAGCCCCGCCCCCTCCTTGGGCTCCTTACTCAGCAGGGAGTCTGCTTCTCCCTCTCCCCGCTGCCCCCCACCTCATAAAAACAAAAAACAAAACAAAAACCCCGCAATCTTTTTACTAGCTATTAGCAATTGATATCTGCTTTGTCAAATATTAAATTATGTATAGTTCTGTTTCTAGACTCTTTATTCTTTTATGGCAAAGTTAATTTTCCTTTTTGTTTTTTTTAAAGATTTTATTTATTTTGTGGGGAGTGGGGCAGAGGGAGAGAGAGAGAATCCCAAGCAGACTCCCCACTGAGCACAGAGCCTGCCCTGGGGCTCAATCCCACTACCAGAGCGGAAACCAAAAGTCTGAGGCTCAACCTGCTGAACCACCTGGGTGCGCCTATATTTCTTTTTTCTTGAGAAAAGGTGTAGGACTTCATTTTCTTGTACTTACTAAGAAACATCTAAATGAAGCTAACTTGATTTTAGCTCCGTGACAAATAACTTTTTTTTTTTTTTTACAATTTTTCATGATTTGAAACTTGAGAAATTCTTGTTTCTCAAAGTTTCCTTGAGTTACATATTAGAGTCGATGTTGGCTTAGTAATTTGCCTGTAATGTGGAGACTCTTGATTTATGTTATCTTTTTTTGTTTTAGCTCTAGGAAGTTGTTAAACCTTTAATAATTGGTTCTGATTTATTAGTTCTGTCTTGGGGTACCTGTTGGTAGGTTAGATCTGTATAGTTTGTTTTATGGCTCTTCTTCATTTTGTCTGTTTATGTTAAATCAGCATTCTAGATAGGCGTCTCACATCTATGTTCTGATTTACTAACGTGATTTTCTAATGTCTTGAATTTTTTCCTGGTTCTGTTAATGATAGTTGCTTTGTCCTATTGCAGTTTTCATTTTGGACTGTTAACTCTTTTTCCCTCTGTTCTTGTTAATAGATGAAATGGTCTCTAATTAGTTCATGAAGAATATAGTGTGACACATAGCATTCTTTTCATGGGGAACAAAGGAGTGTGCAGCCAAGAGTTGGGTTAAATACTTTACCAGTTCCCCTTATTTTCAGTAAGTCTTGGAGTGGGTGTGACCACAGGAAACCGGTGTTAACTGGGCAGCTAAGTATATGGATTGTCCACCAGTCAAGGTTGGGAAAGTCTAACTGGGCTAAGTGGGCCATTTGTTTGATCGAATTTGGCCTATATTTCTTCTGGTCTTCGAGGTCAGAGTAACAATTGTGTTTATATATTTTAACATTCCCAACGAAAAAATAGTAAAAATATATTTGAGGGCCTACGTTAGCATGTTCTAGGAATTTAATTTTCTGGCTTTGCATGGGGACCTGTCTCTGATTTCTGCATAATTTCTTCTGCTTCAAAGTTTAACCATTTGGGGATCTGTTGGTCACAGGACCTGTTTTGAACATTTTTAAGCCATGTGGTATTTGACGGACTCCTCGCTGTTTCCAATTGAGCTGCTAAATAAAACTCCTTCACAGGAAGTATTTGTGTAAGAAAGTGCTGGTAGGCAAAGTGAGACCATCCGGAAGTGATTCATCTGACTGGGCTGTTTGTTTAAAATTTGGGACTTGGTTGCCTAGAGACCATATCTTTGAGCAAACTGAGTGAAGTGCCACTTGAATGCAGAGGTTCTGTTCCCTACCTGATCAAATCAGGACTCAGCCGCTTGATTTTTCTTCTAGAGGAGCTCCTGGTATTCTGATTGATCCCTGTGCCTTGACAGTGTGTGAACCAAACATCTTAAACATATAATAAGCGAAAGATCTGGTTAATGTTTTACTTTGAAGAAAAAGTTTACTTGCTTAAGCTTGAATGTTGTTTTTAAAATTTTTTTCTTCTAATTCTATGTCGGGAAGAATTACTTTGTTATTTTTTAATAAGGCATTTTATTACAGAAACCTCAATACTTCAGATACTTTTACAACAGCTAAAAGGAAACAAACTAAAACCCCAAAACCCCAAAACCCAACCTGCAATTTGCAAGGACGTCATGCTAGAAGATATTTTCTGTCTGCCCCAAGATCATTGTCCTCTGCCTTTTCGTTGTCATCCTAGGGACCGTTTATTGAGCACTTATTATACACAAGGCCCCATGCTAAGCACTTTATATATGCATTGTCTGACCAGCTGTTCTTGAAGGCCCATGAGGTGCTTATTCTTATCTACATTTAACAGAAAAGAAAGCAAAGTTCCAAGCATCTGGTTAAGTGGTAGATCTGGATTTCAGGTTTGGCAAGTACTTACCAGGTCAGTCTGCCACTCAGTCCTACTGCTTCTAAAAATACTGACGGCAACAGTCACTACCGGTAAGGAAGCAGAATGATGATGAACTTGATATACAGCACGACTGTATATTTTTATTTTTATTTTAAAGAGGAGAAAAAATGAATTAGTATCCCTTGTCTGCCGGTCTTGTAACTATCTGTGCAGTCCCGAGCCCCGCTCTGTGTGACACCAGTACTGGCGCTGTCAGCCTCTGTCCGCACGGAAGGGGCAACAGTCAAGTCCACCATTTACGTCAGCTGGTTTGGGGAGATGTTAACTTCGGGGCTGTCTGACGGGCAGGTGCTCTCCGCGCCTACCTGCTGCTTACTGCAGTCTCTGGCCTGCCACTCTGACTGTATCAGGACACTTCTCCGATTTGTCTCATGTCTTGTTTTGTTTTATCTCGTATCTTTGTGTCTAATTGGAGTGTTGGACTCTCTTATACGTTTTTTATTCAGTGCAGAGCTAAAGATAGTGATGGACATAAGGAAATAGCTGTTAAATGTTTGTTGATTGGTAAAAGATTTATTCATGCTTATGAGGGAGAGAGTAAACATAGGGCCTCCGCTGGCTCAGTCAGTGGAGCGTGCAACTCTTGATCTCTCAGGGTTGTAGATTTGAGCCCCATGTTGGGTATAGAGATGACTTAAAAAATAAAATCTAAAAAAAACAAATAGGATAAACATAAAATCTAAGTTGTGATTTTTATAGGTGTCTAGAAACATGATACTGGTCTGTGATAAATGTGTATGTTTAACTTTTCTGACCTAACTCCTGCTCACTAAGACTTTCCCTGGGAAGTGGAAATGGATGCAGTAGGGATGATATAGTAAAATACAGGGACTCTGGGGAGGCCAGAGAGTTCCCAGTTGGTTTTCTTTTTCATAACCTGGTATCTGCTTTTGATTCAGCTCAGAAAGGCATTTCTTCTTCCCAATTGCTTATTTTTTAAATAATGACCTCATGCAGACAGGAGTGGCAAATTGGATTGGAAATTGCCTTGGATCGTTTGGCAAGAGCTGTATTTTTTGGTGTTGTGGGTGGAGGAAAGTCCTGTCTAAAGGCCTCTATTTCTTCTTTACTCAAAATACCTTCCTCTTGACTCATTGGAAATCATAACGAAAAGCAGAAGGAACATTGGAGAGGCAGCTACCAGTCCAGGGCTTGGCTTCTGTTGGGGCAGATGTTTGGTGACTGAGAAGATGCTGGCTTTAGGCAAAATTATGAGACTTTTTTAGTGGAAGGAAAATACTATTATTATGATGGATATTTCTCCATAAGGTAGAAAATATCCATCTATTTCTAGGGATCATTAATCGGCCACATAAAAATCAAAATATTTTCCTGAATCGGATTAGTGTTCCTAAAAACTGAAGCAGAAGGAACTGAAGTATAAAAGGAGGGAATGAGGCAAAATTAGAAAAGGAAAAATTGAAAAGGAGGAAAAACCTATGATCACAGTAGAAAAATGATATAAAAATAATTTAAATAGAAAAAGCCTCACAGTATAGCCAATCATTTCATTCAAATAACATATGCAGGGGCGCCTGGGTGGCTCAGTCGGTTGAGCGGCTGCCTTTAGCTCTGAGCCCCCGCATCGGGCTCCCTGCTCAGCGGGGAGCCTGCTTCTCCCTCTCCCTCTGCCTGCTACTCCCCCTGCTTGTGGGTGCGCGCGCTCTCTCTCTCTCTCTCTCTCTCTCTCTCTGTCAAATAAAAACAAAAAAACAAATAACATATGCAGATCAGATGACCTTTAGAACAGCTAAAAGGAAATAAAATTTACTTATTACTTACAGGACGATTGTAACAAAATGTTTTTCTGCCCTGAAAACATACTGTTAGGTCATTAGTTTGGACAGTGTTTCTTTTTTTTTTAAACATTTTTTTTTATTTTTTAAAAATTATTTATCCATTTATTTGAGAGAGAATGAGAGAGGGGAGGGTCAGAGGGAGAAGCAGACTCCCCGCCAAGCAGGGAGCCTGATGCGGGACTCAATCCCGGGACTCAGGATCATGACCTGAGCCGAAGGCAGTTGCTTAACCAACTGAGCCACCCAGGCGCCCTGGACAGTGTTCCTTAATCATTGATTGAATTGGTAGTGCTAAGCAGTGATTTGACTTTGAGGGTTTTCCTTTAAAAAAACTTGAGAATTCTCACAAAAATATTTTTAGGCAGATTTTAGTTTTTCATTTTTATTTTATTTTATTTAAAGATTTTATTTATTTATTTGACAGAGAGACAGAGCAGAAGCAGGGGGGAGTGGGAGAGGGAGAAGCAGGTTCCCCTTGGAGCAGGGAGCCTGATACGGGGCTCAATCCCAGGACCCTGGGATCATGACCTCAGCTGAAGACAGACATTTAACGACTGAGCCACCCAGGTGCCCCAGATTTTAGTTTTTTAACTAAAACTTTTTTCTTAATCATTAAAAAAAATAGATAATACATGAACCTGATACTTAGAGGCTATGCTAGGGTATATAGTGAAAAAAAAAGTCTGTGTTTTTCCCCAGATGGAACCACTGTTATGAATATGTGTGCTTCAATATTCAGTACATACAGATACAGGTTACTTTTATTTCCTTGTTTAGAAGTGATAGTGCACTATACATTCTGCTTTGCATCTTGTGGCTTATTCCATGCGAATACATTAGAGTGCCTCATCTTTGTCTTCGCAGTTGCACAGTTCTTCAGTGTATAGATTTAACCTACCAGTGCACATTTCTCCCCAGCTTTGCTATTATAAATAGTGTTGTAGTTAGCAACTTTGTATGTTTGCCATCTTGCACTTGTGAGTATTCTTGTAGGATAAATTTCTAAAAGTGGAATTTCAGAGTCAAAGGGAATGTGTATATTTAGTTTTGATAAATATTGTCAACTTTCTCTGTGTGGGGGTTGTTCTATCCTCAATAGAGGAGAGGGCTGCTTTACCCATAATTTTACCAACCTGGATTATAGTTTTATTGAATATTTGCGAATTTTGTAGGTGAAAATGGTATTTCATTGTAGTTTCATTTTCATATTATCTAATTTTGAGTGAAGCTGAGCATCTTTTTAAAAAATTATTATTACTATTTTAGGTAGGCTCCACACCCATTGTGTTAAAACCATGAGATAAAGAGTCACGTGCTCTACCAACAGAACCAGCCAGGCATCCCTGAGCATCTTTATATATGTTTAAAAACCATTTGTATTTCCTTTTCTGTCAGCTGTTTTAGTAAAATCCTTTGCTCATTTTTCTGTTGAGTCATTGGCTTTTCTTTCTTTTTTTTTTTAAGATTTTATTTATTTATTTGAGAGAGAGAGTGCGAGAGAGTGAGCACAAGTGGGTTGAGGGGCAGAGGGAGAAGTAGACTCTGCCGAGCAGGGAGGCCGATCGATGCAGGCTCAATCCTGGGATTCAAGGATCATGACCTGAGCCGAAGGCAGACGCTTACCCGACTGAGCCACCCAGGCGCCCCGACTTATTGGCTTTTCTTACTGATTTGTAAGAGCTCTTTATATATTGAGGGAATTGACTCTTTGGATGCCATATGTGTAGTAAGTAATCCATCCAGTTTGCCCTTTAACTTTTGACTTTAAGGTTTTAAAAATAATTCAGACTTTTATTATTTTAAAAAATAATTTAGAATTTTAAAACATTTTTTATTTTATAAATGTTTTTTATTTTTAGCTTTTAGGCTTTTAGAGTCCTTATTTATACTAATAATATACAATAACATTCCCCTGTGCTTGCTTCTAGTATTTTTACAATGTAAAGACTTTTAACATGTAACCCTTTGATCCATTTTGAATTTTTTTTGGTGTGAGGAGTGAGGTAGAGATCCTGCTTTATTTATTTTCTCTAGATGATGTTTGGATAATAAATACTGAGCATCAACTTGACTCTCTTGTGAAATATGCTCTGGGGTTTGCCATGCCTTCTAGTCTATGAATTGAGATCTTAAACTTTTTTTTTTTTTTTCAGAACAAGGCAGGTTCAACTGTTGATTTCTGAAACGTAAAAAGATCATTTTAGAGAAATTAGCTATTTTCCAGAGTACTTTCAAGCAAGTTGTATTGTGCCATTAAAAAAGATTAATAGTGTGTGATGAAGTTGGCATTGAGAAAACAGGTTTTAGATTAACAGCGTAGGCATACATACTGTGAAGAGATGAATCAACTTGCCAAACTACCATAATTTATTCTTTGTGTTAAAGGAGAGTACAATTCAGGATTTGAAAACTGTGTGGCTTACTTTCTAGATGACTCTTTTTTGAGGTGTATTCTACTAACGAGTGCTGTGGCATTAAGAAAGAAAGGGTTTAGTGGTCAAATTTCAGACATGGATTAAGCCAAGTTAAACAGATTATTTAACTTGTGGGTTAAATCTTTATCATGGACTGTAAGTTCTGACACTCCAAGGGAGAAGATCGTGTAAGCAATACTTTTTAAACCTAGTTTACTATAGACTCTTCTCGCAGACCATCTTTCTTAGGACAGGTGTTCCAGAGTTGTGCTTTTTTTTTGTTTTTGTTTTTTTAAAGATTTTTTTTTTTATTCATTTTAGAAAGAGGGAGAGAGGGAGAGTGTAAGTGGGGCAAGGGGCAGAGGGAGAGGAAGAATCTCAAGCAGATTCCCTGGCTGGATCTCACGATCCAGAGATCATGACCTGAGCCCAAACCAAGAGTCTGATGCTTAACCGACTGAGCCACCCAGGGACCCCTGTTCCAGAATATATTGGTTTGGGAAATGCTGTTCTTTGCCAGAATAATGGATTTGAGGGACCATTTCAAGTACGAATTTGGGGCATGTTCATGGTCAGTTCTCAACTGTTACATGTTTTACCTGTAGTTTCTATTCTTTGAGTTCTCATGTTCTTGGCTTAGCTTAAATTAAAGCCATTATTGTAGGTATAATTGCTGAACTGTCATCAGTGATCTTTAAGGCATTAGGCAGAACAGAAGTGTGTTTTTTTTTTTTTTTGTATTTTGCTTTTTTAGGAATGTGGTTTTTAAAAGTGGGGGAGGGCAAATGTACTAATTATTAAAAAGGAAAAGGAGGTATCACAAATTCTAGTCTAGCAAATTAGTCTTGGGCAGAATTCCTAGCATAGCGTCAAATAGATGGCTTATGAACACTTAGTGAGGAAAGAAGTGATGCTTAGGAGTCAACCAGGACTTCCGAGACAAGCCCTTTCACATTAACATCATTTCCTCTTGGACAGGGTCACCAGGTTGGTGAATCAGAGAAACACAGTAATGTCTAGGTTTTAGCAAGGCATTTGCAAGTATGTCTCAAGAAACTTTAGTGACAGGTTGGATAAATGTGGACTAGCTTATAAGGTAGTTAAGATTTATAGCCAGTTGAATAAATCATATTCAAAAAGAGCTGCTAGATGAGGAGTGACTGCTTAATGGGTGTGGGCTTTCTGGTGGTGAAAATTTTCTGGAATTGAATAGTCATGGTGGTTGCACAACATTGTGAATATAGTAAAAAAAACACTGAATTGCATACTTTAAAATTCAACATAAATGGTGAATTTATGTTATATCAATTTTATCTCAAGAAAGGAGCTGTTAGGTTTTTAAATTCAAAGAAAGGTCTCTAGGGTGTGTTACAGGTAAAACATTTTTATTGGGACTTATCAGTGATGTGTATTGATTGAGTTTGACTTAATTGCTGGAGGGGTGGTTAATACACTGCATGAAAGTTCTGCTTTCAAAATACCTTGGATCTAATGATGAGATTTGATAGTGATAAAATGTGACATCCTACACCAGGGTGTAGTTGCAAATGGAGTGTCGAGGTACAGGATAGAGTACTTGCATTTACGGGAATAGCATTAGTGGGAAAATTGAACAAAATGAAACAAAACTGTGTTGTTTATCAACTCATTAATAGAAATGTGGTATATGCAAAAGGAAAAGGTGGTTCCATTGTCCTCTGCATTGATCAGAGGCTACCTGAAGTTGGCCATAATTTAAGAGGGACCTTGACAGTAGTCTAGAGCAGGGATGATAGATACTTGGTGGGATTCTTTCACACCCACAGCAGGCACGGCTGATAGATCAGAATCCTTTTCAACATAGGACCTGAGGCAGTGGATGTTGGCCCACTGGTTGAGACATGGTTATTGCTCAAGGACTAGGGCGTGTTGAATGACCCTGACCAGGATGATAAAAGATCAATAAATTACGATGTATGATGAATCATTGAAAGGACCAAGATTATTTAATATGGAGACAAGGTTTCCCTAGAAATGTAGAATCTCAGAAGTGCGATAGTCGTCCAGTATAGGAATTCATTCAACTGTTAACATTTTGCCTACATTATTTTTTTAAAGATTTATTTATTTGAGAGAGAGAGAGTGTGCACTCGTGTGCAGAGGGGAGGGGCAGAGGGAGAGGGAGAGAGTCTTAAGCAGACTGCCCTGAGTGCAGAGCCTGAAGCAGAGCTCAATCTCATGACCCTGAGATCACACGATGTGAGCTGAAACCAAGAGTCGGATGCTTAACTGATGGTGCTACCGAGGCACCCCAACATTTTACATACATCAATTTAAAAATCCCTGAAAAAATGGAAGAGGGGTTCGATTTATCATGTGTGGTACCAGAGAAACAGAACCAGGCAATGGAAATCTGTTTAATATGAGGAACTTTTTTTTTTTTAAGATTTTATTTATTTGAGAGAGTGAGAACAAGCAGAGGGAGTGGCAGGCAGAGGGAGAGGGAGAAGCAGGCTCCCTGCAGAGCAGGGAGCTCGATGCGGG
The DNA here is from genome assembly GCF_037043125.1 of Eumetopias jubatus. Taxonomy (NCBI): domain Eukaryota; kingdom Metazoa; phylum Chordata; class Mammalia; order Carnivora; family Otariidae; genus Eumetopias; species Eumetopias jubatus. The sequence goes on from NW_028274813.1 coordinate 122,298,627, forward strand.
GCTCCATCCCAGGACCCCGGAATCATGACCTGAGCCGAAGGCAGCTGCTCAACCAACTGAGCCACCCAGGCGCCCCTGAATGACTTGATAACATTCTATTGTGCGCTCTCTCTCTCTCTCTTTTTTTTCCTGACATGGCTAAACCAGTGGGGAAAAGCACCTCGTATAAAATAAAACAGGTAGACAGCGTTTCTGGGCTCTGTTCAGGACGCTCTAATAGAACTGCAGAGAAGATGGCGAAAGCTTAACGCAGTCCTGTCCTTAGGGGTTTACAGATTAATTGGACAGATGGGGCACCACCATCTCAGAAGTTACTCAGCATCAAAGGCTGAAAGGTCTAACTAATGTCACAAGACAATCTACAGCTGCCAATGAAATGATGCAGTTAAATGTGTGAGAGTTTAGATGAGGGAAAGATTATTTTATGGCAGAGTTTTGCAAGATAAGCTGAAATTAGAAGGGAGAGAAGGCAAAGCATAAATAGACATATTTTTGTGTTCCTTTAGAGTTGAGACTGTCTTTTCCCGTTTCTGGTATCCAGGAACACCCCTTCCACAGTGCTTTTCCACAAAGTGGATGCTCAGGAATATTCATTTGAATTGGTGCAAAGTTGTGTGGAGTGTGGGGGTTGGGGTGGTTAAGAGAATTTCAGTATTGTGGGGATAAGAGCTTAGGATAATTTGGGGCGCCTGGGTGGCTCAGTCGTCAAGCGTCGGCCTTCGGCTCAGGTCATGGTCCCAGGGTCCTGGGATCGAGCCCCGCATCGGGCTCCCTGCTCGGCAGGAAGTCTGCCTCTCCCTCTCCCACTCCCCCTGCTTGTGTTCCCTCTCTCGCTGCGTCTCTGTCAAATAAATAAATCTTTAAAAAAAGTTTTTTTTCTAACCCTAACAAATTTATCCCGTCTCATTTAGCATGCCAGCTTTACCATAGTGATGGAAGTATCTTTCTTCCTAAGACTCTCTCTTTTTTTTTTTTAAGATTTTATTTATTTGAGGAAGTGAGCCTGATGTGGGACTTGATCCCAAGATCCTGGGATCATGACCTGAGTTGAAGGCAGATGCTTTTTTTTTTTTTTAATACTATTTCATTTTTTTTTAAAGATTTTATTTATTCATTTTGACAGAGAGAGACAGCGAGAGAGGGAACACAAGCAGGGGGAGTGGGAGAGGGAGAAGCAGACTCCCTGCTGAGCAGGGAGCCCAATGCGGGGCTCGATCCCAGGACCCTGGGACCATGACCTGAGCCGAAGGCAGACGCTTGACGACTGAGCCACCCAGGCGCCCCAAGACTCTACTATGTGTGGTTTGGATCCTGTGCCTTCTTGTCTTCTAGGGTCCTTACTCCAGTATTGTTTTCTTAACTGTAACTAACATTTTTTCCTGCTGAATCTTTTCTCTGTAGTACATAAACATCTTCATTCATTCAAGATCTACTCCCTTAATACTAGGCCCTACTCTGATTATTGTCCCTTCTTTTTTTTCCTTCAGGAAAAACTTGTCTGTATTCTCCGTGTCCACTTTATCTTAACTCCTGTGGGTGTGACTTGTGCGCCCTCCTTTCCCCCACTGAAATTTCTCTTGCTCGAGTCACTGATGACCTAATTGTTATGTCTGTTGGAAAATTTTCAGTACTTTTTTTTATGACACACACACACACACACACACACACAGCGGATGGGGAGTGAGAGAAAGCATCGTAAGCTGGCCCCAGTGAGAAGGCCAAGGCGGTCTCCCGACCCTGAGGTTATGGACCTGATCTGAAATCAAGAGTCAGATGCTTAACCTACTGAGCCATCCAGGGGCCCCCAATATGTATCTTTCTTAATCTCGGTGGCATATGACACTCTATAGTCTATTCACTCATGAAATTTTCTTCCTTTTAACTGGGTAGTTTTTATACTTTTTAAAAAAATTTTTAATTATTTGTCAGAGAGAGAAAGAGCACAAGCAGGGGGAGCGGCAGGCAGAGGGAGAAGCAGACTCCTCGTGGAGCAGGGAGCCCGATGCGGGCCTCAATCCCAGGACCCTGGGATCATGACCTGAGCTGAAGGCAGATGCTTCATCAACTGAGCCACCCAGGCATCCCAGCTTTTCACACTTTCTGAATTTTGACCTTTGTATATATATTCCCTATCTTAGGAAAGTAAATTCAGGTAGCACCTCCTTGAGGGAGCACCTACCCTTACTCCAGGTTTGAGTTAGATGCTTGTCTCTTGTGTTTCCACCCCTCCTCACCACCGTATCTTTTTTTTATAGCTTTTCACAATATATTATAAATTCCTTGTACTTTTCTCTTCCCTAATACACTGTGAGCCTCAGAGGGCAAGGAGTATGTCCTTAATGAGTATGACAGTTAACTCCTCCGCCTGATCTATTCTCACTAAATACTAGGTCTAAAAATTAAATTTTTGACCTATGACTTGCTATATAGGCTCTCCTTGTTCCCCTGGGGCTCTGGCAGCTGCAGCAGTAGGCTGTGATGAGTTCAATTTGCTTTTGCAAAGAAATGTGTACCTGTCTTCTGCCTTGTAGAGGACTCTCACCTGTTTCTTTTCTCACACGCTGCTCACGGCCAGCAGTAACTGGGCTGCAGCTGCTGAGATTTAGTATCATCTAAGTTTAACTCAGTTTGAGGATTTTTTTTTTTTTTCCATTTAAGGTTAAAAGGTCTTTCATGCTTTATGGTAGATGGTAAAGTAGAGAAGGAGGGCTTGATGGATCGAACGTTGTAATGTTTCCCTAGGCTCTGCATCCGAAGACTCTGGGAGTGAGCAGTTAATCCTTTTAGCCCAGGGACTTTAAAAAAAAAAAAAAAAACTTCATTGAAGTAATAATTTACATGCCATAAAGTTCTCCTATTTTTTAATGTACAACTTAATAATTTTTAGTAAATTTACCAAAATAGTACAGTTGTCACCATAGTGTAGTTTCCATCACCCCAGTAAGAACAGGGACTCTTGAAATATGATAACCATTAGACATTTAATTTCGAACGGGGACTCTTGAAATATGTTAACCATTAGACATTTAATTTCGACACATAGACTTGACACAACTTTCCCAGTTCAGCAAAGAGTAAAGTTATTTGCTCAGAGATGGGTCTGTGTTAGGTATCAAGAAACACAGAGGTAAAATAAGTTACTTAAGAAGAAGAACAAAGTTTCCCTTCTGTTTCTCATTCTTATAGCTGTTCAGATTGGCTTAATTTATACTCAGGTTTCTTTTAAAGTAGGTACTGTCAAGGTTTCTCATGTGCTTGCATGCCTTGGAAAACAAGCCTTTATCATTTCTTGCCTGGATTACTGCTGTTACTTCCCTAGATCTTCCTCGCCCCTTACCAATTCCTCCTCATTCATACCGCTTCGAGTGATCTCTCAAGTTATATCCGATCATTTCATCCTCCCCCTCACCCCTTTTTTTAGGTAGGCTCCATCCCCAGTGTGGAGCCCAGTACAGGGCTTGAACTCACAGTCTTGAGCTCAAGACCTGAGCTGAGCTCAGGAGTCGGACGCTCAACTGACTGAGCCACCCAGGTGCCCCGATCATTTCATTCCTGTTTGAAATCCTTCAGAGGGTCTGCGCATTCTCTTCCCTTGGCCTGACATGTTTGCCCCCCTGAACACCTCCGCACCCTCCTCACCCCACACATAGTCCTTCAAGACCTAAATGCCATTTTCTCTGAGAAACTAGCCCTAATTCCCTTCCTTCTTCAGGTGGTGAGGAGTTCTTAATTGAATGCTCTGCATTCGTTTCTCTCTCTCGTTTTTTTTAACTAACTGGATTGAAATTACTAGGCTGTTTCCAGTGCCTGGATGGTGCTTAGATGTGTTAGTGTCTTAGTAGAATCCTAATTGCCAGGAAAGACTGCCCAGCTTGGGAGGTTTTCGGCAGCGAGTAACCCTGGCATGTGGGGGCATTTGCTGTGCAAGCTGGGTGTGGTAACCGGAGGAGCAGCTCCTGGAGGAACCGAATCTCGATGGTTTGGAGTAGTCAGTTCCGGCATTGGTATGTTCCCCTCTGTATTGCACTGAGCTGGGAAACCACTGAAGTCACGTGCTCGGCAGAACTCGTTCAACTCGTTTCCTCCTCACAGACCCCTAATTCACATTCCCACCCTGATTCTTTTCTCCCAATGCGTGCTCGAGGTCTGGGCTTGTTTCAGGGCTTACCGCACTAAGAGTTCTCTGAATACTGATTTCTTTGTCTTGCTGCCTGGTGGAATGGGTAGGGCCAAGCATATAGTCCCTTTGACAAACGCTATTGGTAAGACAAGGTAGGCAGGTATTAGACAGGTTCCTGGTTGTCAGGCTCTAGAAGGAGGTTTATTCCTGGGATCTAGCTCTTTGATGCACGTACTCCTGTGTATGGAACACGGGTACACAGTGCCCATTATTTAGGGCTTGTTGGTGTATGTTTGCATACGGTATCTCAGCTGATCCTCCTAACAGTCTTACCGTGTTTTTACGGACAGGAAACTGAAGCTCAGAGAGGTTAGATTGTCATTCTTATTTCCTTCCCTCATTACTCAGGGAAGAAGTGGGCCTGTTCCTCTGCATAGCTAGTGCCCCCTGTGTTCTTTAGAATGTTGCCTTCTTCCTTGGCTCTTTATTTCTTGTCTCTTCAGTCTCCTCAGCACTTGCTGCTTTCTTGCAGCCTGGAATTAAGTGCCTCTTCCTGAGTCATAAAAAGAGAGAGGTGCCTTCCCAGGACATGCCACCACCTCAGACCAAACCCTTTCTCCATTCCTCCAATTTCTCTTCCCTTCTTGAACTTCCTCCAAAGGAAGTCTACTTTGGCTGTTTCTAGTTCCCCACTTCTACTTGCTTGTCTAGTTGTATCTCCCTCCCCCTGCTCACCACTCCACTAAGATTCCCCCTTGGGGGGGGTCACAGATGGCCTTCTTCCATGTTTGCTGCGCCCTTTTTCCTTTGCCATCCACCTCTGCAGCAGCGAAGTTGGCAACCTCTCCCAGCTTCCTGAAAAGTTTTCCTTCCTTGCTTACCATCATGTGATTCTCTCATGGCTCTCATTTTACCATAGTCGTCACTAGTCTTAGTAATACACAGCACTTAAGTGTTGGTGTTCTCTGAGGCACAGTCTTGACCATTTTTTTGTTATTTATTTATTTATATAAGTCACCTCTGCACCCAGTGTGGGGCTCGCACTTATGACCCCGAGATCAAGAGTCACATGCCCCTCCGACTGAGCCGGCCAGGCGCTCCTTGGCCATATTTTATTTTGTTCTACCGTCTGTTTCTCTGGTGAGCTCACCCACCCCCATGGTGCCACTTTTCACACCTGGGTCTCCAGCCGGGTCTGTCTCCTGAGTTTTCCAGACTTGTGTTTCCACTGCCTACAGGGTGTCACCACCTGATGTCCCGTTCATGTTTCCAGCTGAACGCGGTTCCAGCATGAATTTGTCATTCTGGCCTGCTTCTGCTGGTGGCCCCCGCCTCGTTGACTGGCATCCTTTCATTTAGTCATCCGGGCCACAAGTCACCACATCATCTTTTAAAATAAAGCAACATTTTGCCTTTTATAGAAGTTTCTGAAAGTTTACTAAACATGGTACATGTTGCCAGATTTTCTTCTGGAACAGTGTGAGGATGTGGGGTTTCCCCACATATTGGACAATAGTAAGTTGGTCTTGTTCCTTTTTATCTTTGCCAGTCTGGTAGCCAAATAATGGTGTTATTGTTACTTTAATTTGCATTTCTTTGATTAGTAGTGAGATTAAGAGTTTTTCCTATAATTATGGCCATTTACTTCTTTTGTGAGTTGCCTGTTTATGTTTCTAGATTTTTCTAGGGAAATACTTGTCATTTTATTTCAAGCATTTAAAATGTATATATACATATAAAGATTAGGAGATTATTAATTTCTTGTTATGTGTTGCAAATTTTCCCTCTAGTTTATCTTTTCTTTAAAGTATTTTAATTGTCCTATGGAAGTATAAGTGCTTTTTATGTAGCCAATTTATTTCCTTTTTTTTGTAGAGCCCAGCACAGGGCCACAGGGCTTAAACTCAGGACCCTGAGCTGAGATCCACAGTCCGTCCCTTAACTGACTTAGCCACCCAGGCTCCCCTCCCTCTTTCTTTATATCTCCTGCCATAATTTTGTTTGAAGAGGCTTTTCCCATTTCAGGATTGTACAACCATTCATCTGTATTTTTTCCTCCTTTTATCTTACTCTTTTAAAAGCGTCTGCCTTCGGCTCAGGTCATGATCCCAGGGTCCTTGGGATCGAGCCCCGCGTCGGGCTTCCTGCTCGGTGGGAGGCCTGATTCTCCGTCTCCCACTCCCCCTGCTTGTGCTCCCTCTCTCGCTGTGTCTCTGTCAAATAAATAAAATCTTAAAAAAAAATCTCTAATCCATTTTTTAAATTTAAATTAAAAAATATTTTTAAAGATTTTATTTATTTATTTGAGGTAGAGCGAGAGTGAGAGAGAGAGAGAGAGAGAGCACAAGCGGGGAGTGGCAGCCAGAGGCAGAGGGAGAAGCAGGCTGCCCGCAGAGCAGGGAGCCCAATGGGGGCTCAATCCCAGGACCCCGGCATCATGCCCTGAGCTGAAGGCAGACGCTCAACCAGCTGAGCCACCCAGGAACCCCCTAAGTTTTTTAAAGTAAACTCTTCCCCCAATGTGGGGCTTGAACACATGACTCTTGAGATCAAGAGTTGCGTGCTCCACTGACCAAACCAGCCAGGCTCCCCTCTAATCCATTTGGTGTTCAATGTCAGTAGGAAGATGTGAAGTCAGGAGCTAACTTTGCCTCCCTGCCCGCCCCCCCCTTTTCCCAGTTGTCTGGAAGGCCTTGTCTGCTGCCCCTTGTAGCCCTTACTGCCAGCTCTCTAACCAATTGTCAAGTAGGGTCAGTTTTTCCCTTGTAATTACTCATCAGTTTTCTTTCTCTTCCTACCATTGCCCTAGTCAAAGACCTTACAGGATTCCTCTGACCAACCCACTCTTCTGTTCAAAAACTTGGGTGGTTCCCACTGCCTGAGAATTAAAATTCTAATGCTCCAGATACATCTCTACCTACTCTCTACTGCAGTGACTCATGATCATCCCCCAAATACACCATTTGTTGTCATACCTTTTTTTTTTAATTCTTTTTTTAAAAAAGTTATTTCTACACCCAGCAGGGGCCTTGAACTTTCAACCCTGACATCAAGAGTCATATTCTCTACTAACTGAACCAGCCAGGTGCTCCTGTTTTTGTGCCTTTTTGCCCTTCATTTATGCTTTATCTCAAATCTCTCCTTTTCCCATTTTTTCACCTCTTCAAATAACAGTTTATCTTACAAAGCCTAGTTCACATATCATCCCCTGTTGTAGCTAGTTGTTTAAACATCTCTGTTCCTAGGGGGTGATCTCCTTGAAGGTGGGAACAGGCATTTAGCACATTTCATGCTGCTGATAACTGTTGCATGGTGTAGTCCATTAGAAATGTGTCCTGGGGCATCTGGGTGGCTCAGTTGGTTTAAGTGGCAGACTCTTGATCTGGGCTCAGGTCATGATCTCAGGGTCCTAGGATCCAGCTCTGCATTGGGCTCTGAGCTCACCCAGGAGTCTGCTTGATTGTCTCTCTCCCTCTCTGTCTGCCCCCACCACGCTTTCTCTCTCTCTAAAATAAATAAATCTTAGGGGCACCTGGTTGGCTCAGTCAGTTAAGCATCTGCATTTGGCTCAGGTCATGATTCCAGGGTCCTGGAATCGAGCCCCATGTCAGGCTCCCTGCTCAGTGGAGAGCCTGCTTCTCCCTCTCCCTCTCCCTCTCCCTCTCCCTCTGCCTGCCACTCCCCCTGCTTGTGCTCTCTCTGTCAAGTAAATAAATAAAATCTTAAAAAAAATAAAAAATAAAATAAACAGATCTTAAAAAGAGAGAGAGAGAAATGTGTCCTGAATGGATGTGTAGCTGTCAGAGTGGATAGGTGTTTTTTTGAAAGTTGATTTAAGGGGTGCCTGGGTGGCTCAGTCGTTGGGCGTCTGCCTTCGGCTCAGGTCGTGATCCCAGGACGAGCCCCACATCGGGCTCCCTGCTCTGTGGGAAGCCTGCGCTTCTCCCTCTCCCACTGCCCCGCTTGTGTTCCCTCTCTCGCTGTGTCTCTGTCAAATACATAAATAAAATCTTTTAAAAAAAAAAATTGATTTAAGGGGCGCGTGGGTGGCTCAGTTAATTGTCTGCCTTCCACTCAGGTCATGATCCTGGGGTCCTGGAATTAAACCCCAGGTCTCCTGGAACTAAGCTCCGGGTCAGGCTCCCTGCTCAGTGGGGAGCCTGCTTCTCCCTCTCCTCCCCACTTACGCTCTCGTGCTCTCTCTCTCTAAATAAAATCTTTAAAATTAAAAAGAGTTGATTTAAAATGTGTAAAACAAAGCTCCATAGAAATAGGCTAAATGTGAGAGGTAGATAAGAATTATTTATAAGAATTGTGATGTATTTATATTAAAAACAGACTTTTATATAAGCACTCATTTTCCACACTAATTGTGTCAGTGTCACCAGTGTTCAATGTGCTTCTCTCTTGGTGCTTGATACAGGAAAGTCTGTTGGTGAGGTTGTGTACTGTGGTGCAGGGTGCTTCGGGAAGTACAGCTTCAGAACTTGAGGTTTTGTTAGTGTTCAGAGGTGGTAGCTATTGTTATTAAAGGAGACAGTAGATTGTAACAGTTTGGGTTTTAGAATCACACCAACTTGGGTTCAGGTGTGAGCTCAGCCACTTACCCGCTGGGTAATCTTGGATGGGTCACTTTTGGGAGCCCATGGTTTCCTTATCCCTAAAATAAAAACAATAATACCACGTAATGAGGTTTTTGCAAGGATCAAGTGGGATAGTGCATTCAAAGTATTTAGCTTTATATCAGCCATGTGGTGTTAGATTCTTTTTTCATGTTATTTATATTGAAAATGAGCTATATATTTTTATTTTATTTTTTTAAGAGGGAGAGATAGATGGGGGAGGGAGAGAGAGAGAATCTTAAGCTGGGCCTGGAGCCCAGCACGGGGCTTGCTCGCCCAACTCTAAAATCATGACCTGAGTCGAAATCAAGAGTTGGACACTTAACTGAGCCACCCAGGAGTCCTGAAAACAAACTATTTAGATACTGCTGTTTTCATGTTTAGTAGTTGTGTTTTAGATCTGAAGCCACTTTTTAAATTTTTTAGATAATTTTCATGTGACTTAGATTTGCTAAAGCAGTTCTAACGTGTTAACTTGAGGAGGAGAAAAATGTTGGAAGTTTATTTCCCTTGTTGTGAGAGGAGGGACTAAGAACGCTACTCTCCATTTTCTTCAAAACTCTGTGAGAGATAGAAGACATGTAAGAGTTCTTGTTACTGAGTTTTATTTGTGGCCACAGCTGAGAGTCCTGATCACAGGTAGTGTGTGCTGACGTTACCATGTGGTGTGATAGTCTTAGAACTTTAAACAATTTTTTTTTTATTTTAAGATTTTTTTTATTTATCTGACAGAGAGAAAGACAGCCAGAGAGGGACCACAAGCAGGGGGAGTGGGAGAGGGAGAAGCAGGCTTCCCGCCGAGCAGGGAGCCCGACGCGGGGCTCGATCCCAGGACCCTGGGATCATGACCTGAGCCGAAGGCAGATGCTTAACCAACTGAGCCAGCCAGGCGCCCTAGGTTTATTTACTTTTTAATTTTAGCTTTATTGTGGTATAATTAACATATAAAATTGTAGGGTATTTAAAGTGTACAAAAAAAATAAAGTGTACATTGTGGTAATTTGTTATATGTATACGTTATGAAAGGTTTAGGTTTTGTTTTGTTTTTTGAGAACATTCAAGTTCTTACTCTCTTGGCAAATTTCAGTTACACAAACATGGTGATCAACAACAGTCATGTTTTACATTAGAGCCTCAGACCTTACCCTCTTTTTTTTTTTAAGATTTTATTTATTTATTTGATAGATAGAGCCAGGGAGCACAAGCAGGGGGAGCAGCAGAGGCAGAGGGAGAAGTGGGCTCCCCACTGAGCAGGGAGCCTGATGTGGGACTCAGTCCCAGGACCCTGGGATCATGACCTGAGCCGAAGGCAGACGCTTAACCATCTGAGTCACCCATTGCCCCAGACCTTATCCTCTTACAGCTGAAAATGTGTACCCTTTTGCCAACCTCTCCTTTACCCCTTACCCCATGGCAACTACTTTTCGACTGTGTTTCTATGAGATTTTTTTTTTTTTAGATTTTATATATAAGCAGCTATATATTATATATAAGCATTATACCCAGTATAATGCCCACGGGTTCATCTCTGTTGTCACAGATGGCAAGATTTCCTTCTTTCTCATGGCTGAATGCTAGGCCAGTGTGTGCGCGTCACATCTTCTGTATCCATTCATCTGTGGTTGGGCACTTCTCTTGTTTCCTTGTCTTTTTTTTTTTTTTTAATTTATTTATTTGAGAGAGAGAGAGAGAGAAACACCATGAGAGGGGAGAAGGTCAGAGGGAGAAGCAGGCTCCCCGCTGAGGGGAGCCCGATGTGGGACTCGATCCCAGGACTCCGGGATCATGACCTGAGCCGAAGGCAGTTGCTTAACCGACTGAGCCACCCAGGCGCCCTCTTGTTTCCTTGTCTTGACGACTGTGAATAATGCTGCAGTGAACATGGGAGTGCAGATATCTCTTTGACAGCCTGCTTTCATTTCATCTGACTGTACACCCAGAATTGGGATTGTTGGATCATATGCAGTCCTATTTTTAATTTTTTAAGGAGCCTCCACATTTCTCCTTCTCCTACGCCAGTTTACACTCCCACCAGTAGTGCACACTAGTTCTCTTTTCCCCACATCTTTCCCTTCAAGTGTAATCCATTTTGAGTTGATTTTTGTGAATGGTGTAAGGTAGGGATCTGTGCATAGATTTATTTAAAAATGTATTTATAAAGCAAGGGACACCTGGCTGGCTCACTTGGTGGAGAGCATGTGACTTGATCTCGGGGTTGTAAGTTTCAGCCCTACATTGGTTATAAAGAATACTTAGAAATAAAATCTTAAAAAAATACATATTTATAAAGCTAAATTAAATGCTTATGTTTTATAAGGAAGTTTTGTGTCTGAGTTGAAAATCAGTGTGGACTTAAAGTTAAACTAAAATACTTAAAACCCTGTTTAGTGGACAGAATGTGGAGAGATACTAGACTTTTTCCTGTATGGGATATCTGACACTTGGCCTTGTTTATTCCACCCTGTGGGGCTCAGCCCTGTTAGGTTTTTGGAGTGACGTGGTAAGAGCAGCAGTGGTCTAGTGAAGAGGATTCTTAACCGGGAATCAGGGTCCTGTTATTCTGCCTTTGCCACTCGCTGGTAGTTGACCTAGGATAGATAGACCTTGTACTTGTAAAATGAGGGAGTTGTACAAGTAGGTATCGCCTTTGGGTAAACTTTTGAACAAAAAAAGTTTCTTTAATGTTTATAATTTTTTTATTTTGGAGTTAGACTTCTAAGGTCCTTTCCTTAGGAATTAATTCTAAATACAGCAGAACATTGTGCACAGAGATGTTCCTTGCGGTGTTACTTAATAGTTGAAACTATTTGGAAGTGACATGAGTCCAACATAGGTGACCAGTTAAGCACTTGGTAGAATTTTTGTGTAACTTAGTCTTCAGAAATTATATAATAACATGGAAAATATTCATAAAATATTGAGAAGTGTCTAATAATTTTCTCTAATGAATACATATTATTATTAAAAAAAAAAAAACAACACCAAAGGGATTTGCCCTAGAAGTGCTTTAAGTTCCTGGCTATCATCTTGTGATTCTGTGGTTTAGTGTCAGAGGGGGAATCTCAGATGGGCTGTAGCGGACAGAAAGGAGGGTTTGTTGTATCTTCTTGGGATTATAGTAGAATCTAGACTTCTGCTAATATTAAAAATTAGAGTAACATAGCACCCTACTTAGTACTCTTAATTTTTCAAAGCAATTTGGTCCTGATTTAACTTATTTTGTTTTATTTTTTTTTAACTTATTCTTAAAAACGAACCAGGTGATACTCTGTTGTGAGACAGAGGTCACCACCCCGTGTGTGGTAATTTGGAGGGCAGTTTTGGGGTTTGGGGCAGCTGAAAGACACTTCTGTATTTTGCCTATTTATTCTAGCTCTCCCTTACCCCTTTTCATCAGATCACAATTGGCTCTTCTTCTGGCCTGACATTTCTGTGATGGCAAGGTATTTTATTCCACTATACAAAACTTCTAAGTCTAGCTGTTAGGACTGTTTTACAGCAGTTTGCCTAGAGAAGGCGTGGATAAAGGCTTGTGGGAGATGTCACCCCATGGTCCCTCCTTTTACTTTGATTTTGATGTAATGATCTCAGAGGAGAACCGAAATGCCTTTGGTAACTAGCTCTGATTCAAGGCAAAAGCGTGCACTGTGCTGTTTATCCACAGTCTTCCCTATATGTTTACCTTATTTTGAGGAGAAAATAAGTAATTTTTTTCCTCATTACATGGTAAAGGGCTGTTTTTGGCTTAGACTGCAGTTGTTCTAGGTTTGTTTCTGTTAATGAGAACACAAGTTAGACTGTCCCCTGAGAGCTGGGGTTTCCAGGAGCTGTTTGCCATATCCTTTTTAGCAATAAAATATTGGAGGGCTGATTATAGAAGATATATCCTTGGACTACAACTGTTTTCCATACCGACGACCTACATTCCTTTCCACATTGCCCTTCTGGTCTTTGGGCTCTTGCAGAGGTTTGGATTTTATAGCTCTTACCATTTGGTTTCTAATTTAACTACTATGGCAACTCTTCTGGAAAACTCATTTGTTGTCCCCCCCCCGCTCCGTGATCATTTAAGTTCTATGACCTGAAAGAAAAGCCAGAGGTAAAAACTTACTATCATCGGGTATAGGGAACAATCAGAAAATTCTCTGGCCCATGCATACACCCGGCCAGTATTTATTTAAATACATACTATGACTATTTATACAACTTGAGAAACACAGGGAAGTTGTTCCTTTTCCTTATACTGTGTTGTAAAAATTCTGAGCAGTAATCTCAGTTTGGAAAGTTAGAATTAATACAAGAAAATCTATTCTGAATTATAAAAGTAACAATTTCTAGAAATATCATAAATCCAAGGTCTGCTGTATATCCTCAAGAAATTTATAAATACAAGAATTACATAAAAATGCATACGGGGTGCCTGGGTGGCTCATTAAGTTAAGCATCTGCTTTCAGCTCAGGTCATGATCCCAGGGTCCTGGGTTCGAGCCCCGCATCAGGCTCTCTGCTCAGCAGGGAGTCTGCCCCCCCACCCCCCGCTCTTGCTCTCTCTCAAATTTAAAAAAATCGCCTTAAATGATTTTTAGTTACCTAAATTTCTGTTGGTAGAAAATATACGCAGATGTGTGTTGTTTTATCTTGGGTCTCTGTTCTGGGGAAAATACAGTTTTCTTTTCCCCTTTACAACCTCCTCCCCCACCTCTGAAAAACACCCATTCATTCTTACTGCTTCCATTGGCATTTCCTTCCCTGTTTTAGCTGAGATAATTGACTATTCATGTAATCCCCAAACAGCCTTAAAATCTGAACCTAGAAATTCTCTGTGGATTCTGAAACTGGAAGAGAACATACATTTACATTTTTGAACAGTTTGAAGTGCTGGCTTCAGCTACACATGGCTTTTCTTAGGGGTTCTCTGCAGGAGTAACTTAGGGTTAGGGCCCAGGGTTTCTGGGCAGGTGGGGGTGGGGAGCCAGCTGGTTCTGCCGCCGCAGGGGAGGAAAGCAGGGTAGAGAAGAAGGTGGCCTTGACACTCAGGAGTTTTCCTAAGTTCCCCACTTCTGAGATGTGACTGGGTCAGGACAAGGGTGTGTGTGAAATTGGGTCTTAAAAGTTCGCTTACGTGGAACTTAAACTCCTGCAAGGAGAATAGAAACGAGGCTCAAAATCTCTTAAGGAGGGGATCTGACCTTCCCTCTCTTCTGTCCTCTCTGCTTTTGTGCAGGTGGATGGAAGCATGCCTTGGTGAAGACCTGCCTCCCACCACAGAGCTGGAGGAGGGGCTGAGGAATGGGGTCTACCTCGCCAAACTGGGAAACTTCTTCTCACCTAAAGTGGTGTCCTTGAAGAAAATTTACGATCGAGAGCAGACCAGATACAAGGTGAGGCCTTCCTTGCTTGGGGCTTAAATTTCCATAAACTTAAAAGAGAAGGTTAGTGGACTTTATCCTGTACCAGAGTTATTGAGAAATATGTATGAGTGTGTTTGTTCATCAAAATAAAACACGTGGTAGAGTGGAGAAGGTAGTGCAGAGTCAAGTATAGTAGTAAAAGGTGGCTGTCTGCATTTTGGATACAATACTTATGATGGTGTATGTCTAGAAGTCTTCACGGTCCTTGATGATTTTGTTTTATTTCTTAGAAGGTAGAGGAAGTAACTAGGGGGAAATTACAACTTTAATTTTAACCAAGCACTGAGATGCGTTGGCAAATTGAAAGCAGTAGCAATGCAACTTTAGTGGGGAAAAAAGGTCCCTCTGTGATACTAAAATTCGAGGTAAATTGGGAAAGCAATCCAATTTCAGGAAATTGAGGTAAGTGAGAGGCTTTGATTCTTGTGGCCCAGGGCCCTTAAAAAGAAAAATGAAGTTGGGATGTTGACAAGGACCAGAATCTGTTGTGGGGGAGCTTTCCTGTGAGCAGCTATTTGGAAAAGGATGAGCGTAAAAGATAGTGGAAGCTTGTAAAACCAAGAGTAGATGTGAGCGTGTTGACTGTAGGAGTTGGGCCAGAACTTGGAATGACCTAAGGATGAAGACAGAATCAAAAGAGGTTTTTAAGTTTTATGTTTATAGTCAAAGGACAACCAGGAAGATGTAGGTCCTCCACCAAAATTAACATCCCAAAGAGAAACTTTTCTTTCTTTTTTTATTTTATTTTTTTAAAGATTTTATTTATTTATTTGACAGAGAGACACAGGGAGAAAGGGAACACAAGCAGGGGGAGTGGGAGCAGGAGAAGCCGGCTTCCCGCTGAACAGGGAGCCCAATGCAGGACTTGATCCCAGGACCCTGGGATCATGACCTGAGCCGAAGGCAGGTGCTTAACGACTGAGCCACCCAGGTGCCCCGAAACTTTCCTTTTCTGAAGAGAATTCTGGAGCTGTTCTGTGGAGCGCTGTACAATATGGGACAGAGCAGCAAGCCATTCATTCATTCATTTAAAAAGATTTATTTATTTTTAGAGAGAGAGAGCTAGCATGAGCAGGGGGAAGGGCAGAGGGAGAGAATCTTAAGCAGACTCCCAACTGAGCACGGAGCCCAGTGCAGGGCTGGATCCCATGACCCTGGGTCATGATCTGAGCCAGAACCTAGAGTCAGATGCTCAGCTGACTGAGCCACCCACGTGCCCCGAGCAACAACACATTTAAAACAGGAGTCGAGACTGTGTGGCAATAGAAACATTAGTCCTGCCCCTCTTCCCCTCCGGAGAGTAAATCTTTCTGTAAAATAACAGACCTAGAGGTTTAGAGGGGGATATTTGTGTGTGTAGTATGAAAACCCTGATTACTATATTTAATGGTATATGTCAGTTTGTATTTTCTACATGCCAGATACTACCCTGAGTGTTTTACATACATTTTCCCATTTCATCTTTACAACAAACATGTAGAGTAGGTGTTCGAGATGACGAAGCTCAAAGAGGTGAAGCGACTTGCTCAGTGTCACCAGTAGATGGCCAAGCCAGGGATTGAATCCAGGATAATTGAATTCCAAAGACCGTGTTCTGTAGAGCACATTATACAGGAAGATTCTCCAGATGGTTCTCAAGTGAAGGGAGCTTTTTAGGATTGGAATGTGAACATAATGCTATAGACCTTCAGTTTAAGGGGACCTTGCAAAGTCTTGTAAGGAACCTTTTGCAAAGAGAGTCTTTAGTATTTGCTTCAGTATTGCCAACAGTGCCTAATTGTCTCTTATTTGTTCTAGGCAACTGGCCTGCACTTCAGACATACTGATAATGTGATTCAGTGGTTGAATGCCATGGATGAGATTGGATTGCCTAAGGTAACCTACGTGATATTCAGAGTTCTTGCTTAGATTAGGCTCTATTTTGGCACATAGTTCTCATTCTGCCTGTAAAATTATTCTCAACTGAATCTTTGATGATTTTCTTCTCTCTTTTTTTTTTTAAGTACTAAAGGATCTCTTTCTTCTGTTTGTTTTAGGGAATAGTTTTGTTCTTTCTCTTTTTCCCTGCTTCACCTCACCCTAGAGAAATTCCCTATGATGTCATTGACTTTTACTACATCAAATTGTAGACTTACATTAAAATTCACATGCCATGAAATCCACCTTTTTAAAGTATACAAGTCAGTGTTTTTATTTTATTTATTCACAAAGTTGTTAATTAAAATTTGACTTTAGGAAATATTTTAAAAGTGTCATTTTCCAGCTGCAGAATACTCCTCTATCTGTAAGAGAGCATGATGGGCTATATTTTTATGTTTCAAATTGTAGAGGCAATATGATGGCAGTTACTTCTCATATCTTGTTTTGGTGACGGCTGTAGTCTCTGTTCTTTAAAATGTCTTTCTTGAGGTACAATTGGTATGCAGAACCTGCATGAGTACAGTTAAGTGGGTTTGGAGTGAGTGTGTATCCTCCAGTGTTCTGCTTAGGAGTTTATTTTATTTAGCACCACTCTTAGTGAAACTGCCATCTCTAGCCTCTGCAGCCCAACCCCCCCCCCCCCCCCGCGACCCCGGCCCGGTTCTATCCTGAACCCTCAAGGCCATGCTATATTGTCAACTCCTAGAGGCGTGGGCATCTTGTTTGTTTTCCATATCCTTTGACTTAGGAATTCTACCTCTAGGAATTTATCCCGCCCCCCAAATCAGACAAGCCCGAAAATTTCAGCATTGCTTCGAATAGAAGAAATTGATAGCAACCACATGTTCCTTCAGTGGGGGCATTAACTGTGCTGCAGCCAGTCGAACACTAGTACGGCCATTAGAAAGGGTGATACTAATCTGTATTGACAAATGAAGTTGTTTGT
The DNA here is from genome assembly GCF_037043125.1 of Eumetopias jubatus. NCBI lineage: Eukaryota > Metazoa > Chordata > Mammalia > Carnivora > Otariidae > Eumetopias > Eumetopias jubatus. Next base: position 122,315,646 of record NW_028274813.1, read on the forward strand.
GAGGGGTTAAGTGGGGGGGGGGGGAACCCAAACAGGCTAAGGTTTATAAGAGTTTGTGTTCTGGCTAAGATGAGAGCGCTATTTTTATGTAAAAGTGAGTATTCTTGGGAAAAGTCTGTAAGGAGATAATAGTTTTCATTTTTGTGTGATGGGATTAAGGGGCAGATTTTTTTTTTTTATTTTATAATTTCCTGTAGAGTCTGCATTTTTGTAACCAAAGAAAGATTGAAAAAAGTGAGTTGGGGAGGATCAGAAAATGGCTAGAATCACTGGGAGGTGAACATTTGGTATTTAGCATAAGTGCCGAGCTCAGTTTTGCAGTTCTTTGTTTTGAATTGAGTTAAATCCAGAGCCAAGTCTGCAGAAGACTAGCCTTTGTCCTCTTTTTTTCAGAGCAAAGTGCTGAAGCTCTCTTCCTCACACTGGTAGGTTTGAGAATTAGGCCCAGACATGTCAGGAAATGCAGTGTGTCAAGTTCTTACACCTACTTGGCCTTTCTGTGCACCTGTATCTTATTGTACCTGTTTCTTACGTAGTAAGCCTGATGGGCAATGATGATTTAACCTCTTTTAAATGGTACTAAGAGCTTTGTTAATATGTGCTATTACTAGTAGTGTTGTTACTTCAAAATGTTTTTTTTTAATGATTTAATTTTACTACTTTTCTTGTTTACTAATGGTAGTATATTATCCTGGACCACAGCTGCAACAAACATAGACTTCCCCTAAAGGCTTTCAGGGACAATAGGGCTATCATGGTTATCAGCCTTGAAATGTCCACCCTACATGATTTAGGTCCAGAAGACTTGAGTACTGTGGACTAAAGATACTTAGCCTAAAAATTGTTACCCATAATATAATGTAGGATATATAATTGACCATACAAATATAGTGTTCACAGGGATGTCTTCCCTAATATTTTAATATGGTACATATAGGCTAATTATAGAAACTTAATGTGGTAAGTTTTTGGTTCTTCTCCCTTTTGTCTTTTTATTATAATTGGTCCTGTTGGTCACCTCTTCCAGGAAATATTTTGTGATTTTGACTTTGACTTTTTTTTTAAGATTTTATTTAATTTAATTTATTTAATTTATTTTTTTTAAAGATTTTATTTATTTATTTGACAGAGAGAGACAGAGCAGGAACACAAGCAGGGGAGTGGGAGAGGGAGAAGCAGGCTTCCCGCTGAGCAGGGAGCCCGATGTGGGACTCGATCCCAGGACCCTGGGATCATGACCTGAGCCAAAGGCAGACGCTTAATGACTGAGCCACCCAGGCGCCCAAGATTTTATTTTTTTAAGTAATCTCTACACCCAGTGTGGGGCTCAAACTCACAACCCAAAGATCAAGAGTCACATGCTCTCCCGACTGAGCCAGCCACACACCCCTTGACTTTGATTTTTAAATCGTTTTCAATCTGCTCAACTACTCCTCCATCTTCCTCAAGTGTTCTACCTCCCATAATCCTAGTGGTGGGGGTTCCTTAAGATGCAGTTCTTATTTAACTACATTTTTGTTCTCATGGTTTCAGTTATTTTGAAGACTGCTATAAGATAAACACATTGTCTTCGCATGGCTGCTGGACTGTTCTTGGATAGTTTTCTATTAGCTAGAATTCCTCCTATCTGAAAGTAAACCTTCCTTTTCCCCCAAGTGAACCTCCCTTCCTCTATACTAAATGGTAGCCTCTGCTCACTTCCCCAGTCATCCCGTCTCAGACTCTTGAGGTTACCTTGAACTCCTAAATGTAGTTATGCCCTAAGCCCTCCTCATGTATTTGAAATGTTTCTTTTATCTATTGAAAGAGGTTATCACACTACCTCCTTAGTTTCAGTTTCTCCACAATTCAATGTACCCTGTGTCCTGTCTCCAGTCAGATCTTCCTGAGCTCTGTTTTTATCCTTGGCTCCAGAGCTAGGACTTCTCTGGGGCCTGCATATCAAGTTCAAAACTTGTCTGACTTTCGAGGTCCTCATAATCTGATTGCATCCTACCCTACCCAACCATATTTTTCTTTTACTTTCTAAAATGTATTCTGTACTGTTTTCGGGAAGGGTGGCTCAATGCGACTGTGATCTTTACCTTTCAGGAGATGATGGCATCTCCATCTTGGAATTTGAGCATGCAGAGTTTGAAAAATTACCAAAAAAGACGATTCTGGTACATTCCATCTCTCGAGGGGGCAGTTCGGGCTCTAACAGGCACACGGTGCTACAGCACTCTTCCTACTGCCTTTCACTGCTCATCCAGATTCTTCTGACAGCCTCAAAATTCAGTCTTTCACTTCCCCAGACCACTATCACCTTCTTTCCCCCTAAATTACAGAATGAATTGTATGGTGCCACATCACCATGAAGATAGATTTTGAAATTCAAGATTATACCCAGTCTAAACCTACTATGCTCCTATTCACCCTCATTCATTAATTCATTAAATGTAGAGCCCCTTCCATGACCTTGGCTCTGGGCTTGGCTTTGAAGATATGGCAGTGAACTGCATAAACCTGGCCCCTGCCTTCATGTAGCATGTAGTCAAACAGATAACACACAAGTAATTGATTATTTGTGGCAAGTGCTACCCAGGAGAACCACCGGTCTTCCACATTCCCGCACATGTCCTCTATTTCAGGTACTTCATCTGTGTATCTTTTCTCTTCTCCCAAGCATGTAACATAGTTCTTTAAAAGATTTTATTTTTAAGTAATCTGTATATCCAGTGTGGGGCTCAGACTCACAACCTGGAGATCGAGTTGCACACTCTGGCAACTGAGCCAGCCAGGTGTCCCTGCATATAACACATTTTAGTATTTTGTAGCTTTTTTTCAATGTTTAAATGTAGTAGTTCACACAACCCAAAGCACCTAAGTAAATGTTCATTGTTGAGTTATTTCTGAATCTAGTCATGGTAGACAGTAACTGGGCAGATTGCAGTCCTTCACAGCTTCCTACATTTGCCAATGATTTAAATTGCACGAGAGCCGGGTGTCATCCGCCCATGTCTGAGTGCAGTAAGCAAATCACTTTCACATACCTGCTTTTCCAATTCGTGCTTTTTATTCTGTTTTATAGCATTTTATTCCTTGCATTACTTAGGATGAATTGTCTGTTGCCCCTAATGAAGTTACTTGCTGAATGCCAATAATGTTTTCTAATTGTTTTATTTGTATAATTGGTGATTGGTGAATGATCCAGTGGATGGATACCTTACTCTGCTTCTTTTATTCCTCCTTAGATTTTTTACCCAGAAACTACAGATATCTATGATAGAAAGAACATGCCAAGATGTATCTACTGTATCCATGCACTCAGGTAATCACATTTTCTTGGTAAAATAAACAGTGTATATAGACACAGAGAACAGATTGCTAAATTGCCAGAGGTGGGGGACTTAGGGGTGGGTGAAATGGGTAAAGGGGGCCAAAAATTACAGACTTCCAGCTATAAAATAACTAAGTCCTGGGGGTGTAATGTACTGCATGGGGATTTTAGTTAATAATGGTGTGTTGTAGGCTTGAAAGTTGCTAAGAGAGTAGATATTAAAAGTTCCCAGCATGGGGTGCCTGGGTGGCTCAGTTGGTTCAGCATCCAATTCTTGGTTTCAGCTCAGGTCGTGATCTCAGGGTCCTGGGATCAAGCCCTGCATCAAGCTCCCCACTCGGGGGAGTCTGCTTCCTCTCTCTCTCTCTCCCTCTGTTCCTCCCCCCACCCTGCTTGAGCACTCTCTCTCTCTCTAAATTAAATAAATAATACCTTTAAAAAAAATTTCTTAGCACAAGAAAAAAATTGGTAACTCTGTGTGGTGATGGATGTTAGACGTTATTGAGGTGACCATTTTGCAATATATACATATATTAAATCATTATGTTGTACACCTGAAACTAATATAATGTTATATGTCAATTTTATCGCAATTAAAAAAAAGGCAGTTTAGGAATAGCCTCGAAATTGAATGCATAGCCTTTTGTCCATGGTGTAAGAAGAAAGTTTTTGCATTAGCTTCAGGATTTCCAAATAGAATAGGATACTGTTGTCTTAACAAAATGGTGAGAAGCGGCTGTGTTTATCTAGGGAGTAGGGAGAAGGGATTTATTTATCCCCATAATAGCAGATAATTTGGCTCTGAAAACAGTATAGTCTTTCATTGTTGATCTAGTATTTCTGTGAACTCTGCATTTCAGCTGGGATGTAGTTTCTTCCTTTTTAATTAAAATCTCTTAACAATTACAAAAAAGTATGTACATTTCAAAACTTTCACTGTTTACTGTTTTGTCACAAGCCAGTAGCTGAATTACAGAATACGCTCACTATGTCTTAATACTTTAGTAGTATAATTAAATTTTATCAACATCTTCAAATAATGCCTTCAACTATCAAATGGTTGATTTTTAATTTATTTCGTTTTCTAGGTCCTCACCAAGCCAGTTAGTTGTTTGTTAAGTAATGTTTATGCCAAACAAATAAGATAAAAATAAGAACTGAAACAAAGTATAATTTTTTCATAATTTCGTAGTAAATTTTGAAGATGGCTTAATTTTAGTCCCTTGGCTCTTAGAATCAGCGAAGTACTGTATTGGAAGAAAGAGGATCTGTGTGGAGGGGAGGGTGGGGTTCAGTGGATATTATAGCACCACACCGGAGTGGTACAAATTTACCTGATGTCCATAGGGCTAAACGAGAAGGTGGTAGAAGTGAGCAGGACATGCTGATGGGGTTTCTTTGCCGGGCTGCCCATTTTATAAGGCATCCTGTATGTATGCTTAATAAATGTTAATTATATATATGAATATATTTATCATATTGACCTGTGAAAACCCTTGTTGTCTCCAGTTTAATAGAAAATGTGCCAGACCCTTAGATCCCTGGAACCCGTGTGAAACCCACAAAAGAAAAAATGTAGCTGAGGACTAGTGTGCACAGCCACACTCGTCTGCCTTTGGTTCATTCTTGCCTGAATGCCCTTTTACTCCCTAGTTTAACCCACATTCTTCTCCAGCCGCTACTGTGGAACGCCATGTTCGTGGATGCCTTCTTTTACTTTTTCTCCCTCAGACAGAATTAGCTCCTTCCCATCTTTGTGCTTTTCTAGTATTTGCACATACCTCTTACTCCAAGTATAGGGTTTTTACACCTACTCGGGTTATTTGTTCTTGTTGCTTGCTTTCTGTGGATTCCTTGGAGGCAAGACCGATTTCTCTTACTCTTTATCTTTGTGTCTCTAGTGCTGAGATGCCTCGCTATAGTAGGTAGTCAGTAAATGTTTGTGTCAAAATCATACATTGTAACAAATCTTCCTTCTCCTTCTCTAGCTCGGGGATATTTTCTGCCCTATAAATGAAAAAAGGAAATGGTGCTTTCTTTTATCAGATGACTCTTCATGTTTGTCTCCGCATATCCAGTCAAGTTTTAATTCAGTTCCCACCTTCTTGGTGAGGTTTTGTGATTTCCAGTGACTCCCGCTCATTCCTTTGTCTAAACTCCTGCATTTCTTTGTTTCTTAGTTCTGTTGTTTCTTTCATATGTTTACGGTCTTTCTATTACATTATTAGCCTCTTAGGGACAGCAGTCATGCCTTACATTTCTTTTCCTTCCCTCCAAGGTACATGGCATAACGTTGGACAAACAAGAGTAACATAAGAATTTTTCAAAAATATTTAGCAATGGGTGGCATCTAGGGGAATGTTCAGATTGTAGCAATTTCAAATGTATGTGTCTGAGCCAAAATCAGATTAATTCTGAGTATTGTGATTGGCTCAGTTAACAGTGAGGTCTGTCTGTGTTGATAACCTTGTGAAGGTTGTACCTACAGTGGATATCTGATCTTGGCCAGCAAGGGGCCAAGCCGGTGGAACTCCTCTCTGAGCGATCTGCAGCCATGGCTCTCTGCAGCGTCACCTGGCTCCCAGGCTCCCAGGCCCCCAGGCCCCCAGATCCCCAAAGTCTCTGAATTGGAGATGAAGAATTAACTGTGCCTTTCTCAGAATCGGAAAGGGAGGAAGTCTGCTATTGTTACTCATTTCTCTTCAATGTGCAGCCTGGGCTTAGAAATTATATACAGAGCAATGTGTTCTGGTTGGTGATTTATGATTTCTTTCCTCCCTGGAGTGTTTTTCCTGAAGCGTTGGCAGCCGTTGATATGTAGGCAGTTTATACCTGCTTGGGGCCTCCTCTTCAACCGTGTAGTACAACAGTGTTCCAGGCAGGCTCCTCACTTCACTGTGTGCGGTTAGGCCCCTTCTCCCTTTTGGATTTGCAGTGACAGAAAAACATTATCTCCCTGTTTTCTGCCTGCCTGCCTGTCTTTTTCTTCCTTCCTTCCTTCCTTCCTTCCTTCCTTCCTTCCTTCCTTCCTTCCTTCCTTCCTTTCCTTTCCTTTCTTTCTTTCTTTCTTTCTTTCTCTCTCTCTCTCTCTCTCTTTCTTTCCTCTTTTTTCTTTTCTTTTCTCTTTCCTTTCTTTCTTTCCTTTTCTTTCCTTTCTTTCTTTCCTTTCTCTCTCTCTTTCTTTCGTCTTGACTGGCATTACTCCAGAGATAGTCACCGTATTTAGTCCTGCTAAATTACTTTTCTGGATTACATTCCACCCTCAGATAAGACCCCAATTCTCTTTTTCTTTTTTTGACCAATTATTTTATTTATGAGAGAGAGAGCACAAGCAGGGATATTGCAGAGGGAGAGGGAGAAGCAGACTCCCCACTGAGCAGGGAGCCCAATGCAGGACTCGATCCCTGGACCCTGAGCTGAAGACAGACACTTAACTGACTGAGCCACCCGGGCGCCCCAACACCCCAATTCTTTATTATTATTTCATATATATTTGTATACTTTATTTCCATTTCCTCTGATGTTTTATCTTTTTAAGAACTGATTTTGAGGTTAAATTGGCCCATAATCCTATATCCTAAATTCAAAAGAAATGTAAAAGCTGAAAATTATATTTGTTTGGTTCCAACTCATTTGTTGGCAAAATCTGATCAGAATTAATTGAAGTTATTTAGAATAATAGTCTGCTTACTGTGATTATGTGTATGTTTCTCTGCAGAAAAGTAATGTATTTATTTAGAGGTGCTGCCTCAAGGCTTGCTGGCGTATTTTATAATACTGTATATACTTAAGTAAACAGACATGATATAATACTGTATATACTATAAAACCTTTCTAATATCTGAGAAATCCTAAATTCATATCTGGCCCAAAGAATTTAGATCAGGGATTATGGACTGTATTAGATTCTGTTTCCTAAGCAACTGCTATGTTTGTGTTTAAGAGCCTTTATTAACAGTCTTTGAGATCAGCATAGTGACTTCTTTCGGGTTACTCTGCAGGCAGCAAAGATAATAGGAATCCACAGCCTCCTTTCCCCCATTGCTATAAAGTACAGCTTTGGTAGGAAGAAGGAAAAGAAGAATGAACCTGAGCTCAATCACAGGCTGACTGTTGTAGGCACCTCAGTTTTATTTGTAAAAGTAGGGAGAATAGGAGCAAAGAATGGACAGGGGTGTTTACTGGTAGGATTGAAAGTTTCAACTTTGAGGTTGAGTACTGTCTCGGTTCTGGGCCAAAGGGTCTGAGTGTCCATTGTGGTTATATTCATAACTCCAGCAGCTCCTTAAAATATTCCCAGTAATTGAGATAAAAGAAAGATGGTGCCTGTGTCTTAGCTTCTCCTCTACTTTATTCATATCAGCCAGGGATATCGTAACAACTTTAATTTACCATCAAAAGATCTTAAAAGTGAACTCACTCTTCTTGGACTTGTAAAAGTGACATTCTTGAAATTTCTTAAAGTGTGGCAGCCACTTTGCTCTTTCCAAGTAGCAATAAAAGAGGGTTCCTGAAGAAAAATATTCTTACTAATTTGGAATGCAGGTGGGACATATTATGTGGGAGAAATAATATATATAATAGGGACATATGACAGGTATAGAATGTTATTGGCCATTTTGGTTTGGAAAATTTGTTGAATAGATTTAAAATCTTTTGAGAGAGAAACTTTATATAGTTCCATTTTGAGCATTTTACTCTAAAAAAAGCACTTAATCATATACAGATGATTCATACTTGTACTTTTCTGAGAAAATAATTAGCTACGCTGAATGTATAAATTCGAATGTATTTTCAGAATACTTGACTTTTTTTAGATTATACAATTTAAGTTCTGATCAGTTCTGTGAATGCAGTATACATGATCCATATTTGTGCTTAGATCAAACTGAGGTTTATAGATTATTGCAAAAACTGTTGGTCACTCTGTTGAGTTACTGTGATTTCTTTCTTGGGCGTTTTTAAATTTATTCCCTTATTGCTAGGCCGTCAGTGTCTTGCTCGTGTCCATCCCTGTCAAGTACATGTCTTTTTTTTTTTTTTTTAAAGATTTTATTTATTTATTAGAGAGAGACAGCGAGAGAGGAAACACAATTAGGGGGAGTGGGAGAGGGAGAAGCAGGCTTTCCGCAGAGCAGAGAACCTGATGGTGGGGCTTGATCCCAGGACCCTGGGACCATGATCTGAGCCGAAAGCAGACGCCTAATGACTGAGCCACCCAGGCGCCCCTGTCAAATACACTTCTAATTTGTTGGTTCTGATCTGCTAGGTCCTTAGAATCCAGTTAAGCTAATTCAGGCTTATAGACATTTACTTATCCATCTGTCCATCTGTGAAATGTTAATATTTTATTAATATATGCCAAGTTCTGGGTAGACATTGGTGAGCAAGACTTCTATTCCTGCCTTCATGAGATTTAAAGTCGAATAGATTTCTTTTTTTACTTAAAGTAAAGATACATAATGTTTGTTTAAAACCCATAAATTACCTGAACTATTTCCATCAGTAATATGAATTCAGTTTAAATAATACTTTTTATTTGAATCATTTTCATGACACTGTTATAAATATCTTGTTAGTTAAAACTTATTGATCGCAGGAAGGTGGACAGAAGTGAAGATTTCTCCACTTAGATTAATTATATTCACATGTATGTTAACATCTAATTACACACTGGATTTGTACCAGAACTGGGACTCGAACTTGTGTCTTCTGATTCCCAGTCCAGTGCTTTTTGCATTGCATTATGTGACTTTCTAGGACAATATTATGTAAAACTAAGAAAAGGTTCTGAGATAAAGTACGGTAACTGCAAAGGGGAATATGGTAGCATGCAGGGGTATGTTCAGAATGTTTGTTCTTTCTGCTGACTTCCCCGTTAATCTAAGAGCAGCAGCTAGGTGCAGCTGGGAGGCCTAACTCTTCCTGCACATCATGTCTTCTAGTTTATACCTCTTCAAACTGGGCCTGGCTCCTCAGATTCAAGACCTGTATGGAAAGGTTGACTTCACAGGTAAGGAGTTACAAACTTGGCAGGAAATGCTTGATTTATGTGGAAATAGCCTGGAGAGTCAACAATACCAATCAAAGACATAGGGCTTTAATAAAACCTGGCAACAAGAGATCAAAGAAGTATAAATAACTTGCTTCTCCTGTGTGCATTGAGAAGACCACTAAACTTGGAATTTCAAACTTGGTTCTCTCATTTTAGCAAGTACCTATGGTGGTCAAAGCAAAGGGTGACAATTGAGTAATTAAAAAATTAGCTTTTTTACCTTATTCTATGTGTATTTGCTCTTGTCAGATGCTTGACGAGATGGGGGCTTGGGGAGAAAAAGAACAGTAGTAATATCGGTTAGGGGTAATATAGATTCAAATATTTTGAACTGGTCATTATTTTGTAGGCTTGGGAATTTTAAATTTAATAAAACTTTTATCTATGACGTTTTTCCTTCTGGGGAAGTTGTTCACCAGACCTGGGGCAAAGGGCCAAACCTTACATGTTGTTTTCTTTATCATTTGGCTCCCTGCCTTGGAAGCAGAATAGTTTAATAGCGGCTAGTGACTTGGTGTGTAAAGACATCTGGCTGGCTTGTGGGTCACTTGTTGCTGAGCTCCCTTCAAAGCTGCTCCATTTGGAAGTTCATTGTAGAAAATGCCAAAAGGAGCAGTTTTGAGAAACACTTTTTTCTGTAGGGCTGTTTCTCATGTTATAGTGAGTTTTGATGCTCTTGATAATAGTAATAATGTTTACTGAGTGTATACTTTGTGCCGGTGCTATGTTCAGTGCTTTCTGTATATCATCTCATTAAATCCTCATAATCCTAGGAGGTAGCCACCACTTTATCCCGTTTTGTAGTTGGGGAATCTGTTTCCTTCTCTGAGTTCTGGAAAGGTGCTTAACTTGCTCACCTGGGTCTTTTATCTTTTCCTGTAGAAGAGGAAATCAACAACATGAAGATTGAACTGGAGAAGTACGGGATCCAGATGCCTGCCTTCAGCAAGATTGGGGGTATCCTGGCTAACGAACTCTCAGTGGATGAAGCTGCATGTAAGCAGAGAGAAATTTTGTGGGTTCACATGGAATTGTTGCTACCACTTTCAGTCATGGATACTATGATGGTCCTGGACATTAGGAATTTTGTTAGCAAGCTTAGGTCGGTAGAGGTAGTTTAACACTGCTACGGGCTTCTGTGCTATTGTTATTTGGAAGTAAGTGAGTGATTTTGATCAAAATGAAAGCATTTAGGAAGTGAGTTCTACATTTCAGTGCCTCTTTGGGTTTTTCTTATTTTTTTTTTTTTAATGGTACTTACATGATGATGAAGGGTGAACATTTCCATAATACCTGCTCCTTGCAAGGCTCTTTAACAAATACTTCCCTGTGAGTTTCCAAACTCAGCATCCCAGGCATGGGATCATAGGGAGAGCTTTGGCCTTTGTGCATCCAGGAAGAGACTAGGCTTACAGGATTCAGGAAGCCATTCCTCCAACACCAGTCATCTTTTCTCTATCAAAACGAGCCTTTTCCTGCAATAAGGGGTTATGATGTTGTTCTGGATATGTCATGTACATCCCTTACTCTATATAACTCCAGTGTTCTATGTTTTGAATTTTTTTTTCTTCTTAGTGCATGCTGCTGTTATTGCCATTAATGAGGCTGTTGACCGTAGAATTCCAGCTGACACATTTGTGGCCCTGAGAAACCCGAACGCCATGCTTATAAATCTCGAAGAGCCCTTGGCTTCCACTTACCAGGATGTGCTTTATCAGGCCAAGCAGGAGAAAATGACCAACGCTAAAAACAGGGTAAAAATGGAACATTTCTTCTTTCTAATTGATTTATATTCTTACATTGTTTGATATGACTCCATTTTTAAAACCCATTTTCTTGAAGTATAATTTACACACAGTAAAATTTACTCATTTTACATGTATGGTTTGATGGGTTTTGATAAACGTGTGTGGTTACAAAACCCATCATCCTCAAAGCCCCAGGTCCTTCTTCATAGTCAGCCTCTACTGCCCTCTACTCCCCACCTTGGCCCCAGGCAACTTCCAGTCTGAACAGATCACTATATTTACCTTTTTAAGAATTACATATAAATGAAATGGATTTACACAATATGCAGTCTTTTGGTATTAGATTCCATTTTGACTTTTACTTTATTCTTGAATTTTGTGCACAGCAATGAGAAGTTCTGAGATCTGGACCTTGGGGGTGCCCATTCTGCTCAGGTCTGAGGCAAGGATGCAGGCTCCCGAGTGAGCAGGGCAGGGTTCGCCAGTGCTTCCTGCTTATGCCTGCCTCTGGAAGCACTCTTGGGCTTGTCATTAACAAGTGGATCTGCTTTTATGTTTTTAGTTAAGAGTTGTGTAACACCCTTCCTCTTTGTTCTCTCCTGGTTGTGGGAGGTCAGGTGTTTCTGAGGTCTTTCTAGAGACCTGAGCTGATTTATTACACTTTTTATTCATCTTCAGACAGAAAACTCTGAGAGGGAAAGGGACGTTTATGAGGAGCTGCTCACTCAAGCTGAAATTCAAGGCAATATAAACAAAGTCAATAGTAAGTATGTCCCTTAGTTGGGTACCTGCGGGGATGTTACAGAATAATGTGAGTGTTGATCTGTTTCTATTTTTATTTTTTTAAGACTTTACTCATTTATTTGTCAGAGAGAGAGCACAACCCGGGGGAGTGGCAGGCAGAGGGAAAAGCAGGCTTCCCACTGACTAAGGAACCCAACGCGGTACTTGATCTCAGGACCCTGCGATCATGACCTGAGCTGAAGGCAGACTCTTAGCTGACTGAGATACGCAAGCATCCCGAAGTTTGTTTTAGACATTAGTGGATTTGTTTGGGAACTATTGCTTACTACTGTTTTTTGTGTTCATATATCTTCTGTTTCAGCTGCTATCGTCCTCAGAGGCAGGCCCTCCCTCTATTTGCTCATCTGCTGTAGCTTCTGGACTCATCCTGTTGGCTAGTTTCACTCTTTTACCCTGTATTAATACACTTTAAAAAAATCTAAATAGGGATTTTATTTTTCCTTATTTTTTTAAGTAGGCTCCATGCTCAGCATGGGGCCCAACACGGGGCTTGAACTCATGACCCTGAGATCTCAAGACCTAAGCAGTCAGATGCTTAACCGGCTGAACCACCCGGGTGCCTCATTACTATTGATATTTTTATGCGTATCTTTAAAAACATTTAAACAAAAATGAGATTATACCATTCATACTGAGTTTTGTATGTATGTGCTATATACTTTTGAGGAGTTAAATGTCTTGAAAGTGTCATTTTCATTTTGTCACTCTCCCGCTAAAGAACCTGCATTGGTTCCTCATCACTTGCAGGACAAAACAGACCCCTAGCCTAGGGGAGTTTTTTATGCAGTATTTTATGCATACAACTCTCTATACAAACTCATTTGCCTAATTGTCTCCCATATTCACTCTGTTCCTTTCATGACTCTTGAAAGAATCCCTCTCTGGAGTGGCTCAGACCAGGAACTTGGTCTCTTGGCTTCTTACTAATAGCTTTGTGACATGGGACCCCTGTGGCACAGACTTGTTCTGCAGATGGTGAGATAATGCATGTAAATTGCCTGGTATTTAGTGAGTACTCAGTAAACATTAGCATTATCATAGCTTTTGCTAATCGTGTATTCTCAGTACAGTGCCCTCATCCCTTATCTCTTACCTGACCCAAATTATCCAGTCTTTCACGGTCCAGCTCAGTTCTCAGCTGCCCCATTCCAGCTCTCCTGTGCCATTTATAAACCAACTACATAATTTTCTACACAATTACATATTGTCTTCTATTGCTTGCCTTTGTTTCTGACATCTCTATATAAACTCAGTACGGATTACTTAGGAGTTCTGCTTCTTTTGAAATCCCTGTAATTCCTAGTGTAATGGTTAGACTCACCAAAAGAACTAAAGAGCTTATTTGATTTCAACCAGGCTTGACCTTGCTTTGCTCAGGATAATAATTACAACAGTAATAGTAATCCTGGTCCCCTCTGTTCATTGGGGGGGGACTCCCACTCTCCCTTGAACCAATACTTGGAACAGAATAACTAGAGAGACTATAAGATTCTACGAGCTCCGTATGATCAGGGGCTCTAAATCCTGACCAGGAGTCTTTGTATCCTGTTCCATTCTGGTTCATTTAAGATAATGGTTTTCTGAACGGAGTAATAGTTGCATTCACGTATGGGTGATGTGTTGTGTTGTATCTGTATGAATATTTAAGCCAGCAATAGTTGTCTCTGTGAGAAGGAAGTCCGGCATGTTTCCTGCTGCGTACACTGCATAAAACACTCTTTGTTTTAGTAAGGGTTTTCTTTTTTTTTTTTTTTAAGATTTTATTTATTTATTCATGAGAGACAGAGAGAGAGAGAGAGAGGCAGAGGGAGAAGCAGGCCTCCTGCTGAGCAGGGAGCCCGATGTGGGACCCGATCCCAGGACCCCGGGATCATGACCTGAGCTGAAGGCAGACGCTTAACCACTGAGCCACCCAGGCGCCCAAAGGTGTTTTTTTCCTACTATGTTGTTTAGGATTTTATAACCACTGTAGCTTTACCTGGCTAAGTCTGTGAGAGTCAGTTATAAACCTGTCGGGGAAGAGACATAGCTGTATGTTTTTAAAGTGTTCCATTCAGGGGCGCCCAGGTAGCTCAGTGGGTTAAACATCAACTAGGTCTCAGGTTATGATCTCAGGGCCGTGAGATCGAGCCCTGTGTTGTGCTTGAGATTCTTTTTTTTTTTTAATTTTTTATTGTTATGTTAATCACCATATATTACATCATTAGTTTTTGGTGCAGTGTTCCATGATTCATTGTTTGTTCATAACACCCAGTGCTCCATGCAGAACGTGCCCTCCTCAATACCCATCACCAGGCTAACCCATCCCCCTACCCTTGAGATTCTTTCCCTTTCTTTTCCTCTCCCTCTGCCCTTCCCTCTCCACTCCTCTCTCTCTAAAATAAATAAATACTTCTTTTCAAAAAATTCCCTCAAGTGGCTTTCAACGTGGTAGGGAAGATAGACATGCAAATGAGTAATTTCAGGGGAACTTGCTTAGAACAATGTATCAAAGGTGTATGAGGTACAGTCATAGAAAAAGACTGGAATAATGTCTTCTCCTTGGAGGTTTGTATAAGAACTTTCGCTGGATAGATAAGGTGAGGATAGGGCAGGATTCCCCAGAGAGTGACAGTCTTTTCCTAATCGTAGAGCCAAGTCTGAAGGCAAGAGAAAGTTGTGTGCTAGGAAGATAAGGGAACTTTACGCCCCAGGAATTATCTTAACATAATTAAAGATAAGATTCTTTCCCTGAGGGTATGAAAACCAGCATTGAAGCCACTGCCCTGGGAGAAAGCTGCAGGCCAAATAGTTAAAAATGAGAATAAGCTTTTATTTACTTTTTTTGTAGAACACGGAAAATTAGTTAAAGCTTAGTGGAAGAAAGTATTTAAATAATGTTCTAAACTTTATCTTAATAGTGTGAATGTTATGTTTATTTAAATATTTACCTATTTATGTAGTAAGTATGCTTCTAGTAAAAGCATAATTGACTAGATGCTTTTGTAGATAGATAATCTGAGATTCTACATCGCATACCTAGAAAAAGCCTGGTTGTTTACCTGTATTGATTTTGTTTCTTTTCTGTCCCCACTCCTGTAAAAGCTCCACCGAGACAGAGATCATTTGTTTTGTTCACAGCTGTTATTTGCAGCACAAAGCTGGTGCTCAGTAAATGCTGTTGAGGGAATGGATGATTAGTTGGCTAATGGTCACGTGGATGACTCAAGGAGCCTTCACCTTGGTGTGGTGATGAGTTAGCTGAACTGCAGGTGTAATCATTGGAGAGGTGTGAATAGTCTTCTCAGGAGTCTACAGTGAGACTATAGATCCAGAGATTTAAAATTTTCCTTTTAACACTTTATATTTCTTTTTCTTTTTTTTCTTTACTAACATTAAAACGTTTAAAATTTTTAAGTGCTGCTCTGCCCCAAATATTTTTATTTTTAGTATGTTGTTATTGATTTGTTTTGCTACTTTGGTGATAAAATCAGATCCCTTGGGTGGAGCATGGAGGGAGAACTCTGTTTTCTCTTACAAAAATAGGGAAACTGAAAATAATACAGTAATGATCACTTGCCACTGGCTATTATTTTTGAAGTCAGAAAATACCTTTTTCTGACTGCCAACCTAATACCTTATTTATTTTGCAATATACAGAGTGCTTTCATGTATGTGATTTCGTTTAATCTTAACAACACTGTGGGGAACTTGTCTTTATTGTTTTCAGATGAAGGAACATCTAGGTTTTTCACTGCCAGATATTAAAAGACCCTGTGTGACCTCAGGTTCTATGACGAGAAGTAGAGTGTATCGAGAGGGCGTAGATAGCCCCCACCATTCCCCGTGGTCAGACCACCCTTGGCTCTCTGGGCCCTCACGGTCCTGGTGGAATGTGTTCAGGAGGTAGCGGGGTAATGAAGGGATTCAGACTGATGCTATTAAGAAGGAATGAAGGCTCTTTAGTCTGGGGTGGACTGTCAGAGGGAAAGCGGGACTGGATGTTTTCAAGCATCAACACTAGGGTGGAAGCTTTCACAGTTTTGTTTTTGTTTTGTTTTTTTAAGCAAAATTGCTCAAAGATGTAAATTGCTGTGGGAGAAACCTCCTCCTGTTTAGTAGTTTCATCTAGACAATAACTTGGCGTTTAGAGGGCATTTAGACATGCATTGGTTTGGATTGGTGCGTCTTATATTGCTACCCCACATTGGTGCCAAGGTGTCTACATCTGGCAGCTTTTTAGTAGGCCTGAGGCATGGTCTAGGAATCTGTTAACTGACGAACAGCCCGTCTGGGGGCCCCTGGACTTGAGGACTTGAAGGTCCTGTTCCAATCCCAAGATCTTGTGCTTCTGTGATATTCCAGAATAAAGGCCATCTGATCTATATTTCCCTCATCTGAAATTGAGTTTGGTTGTGGGGAAGGAAAAGTATTCTCGGCTGTGATGCTCACCCAGTGTTTTCATAAGCGGTGGCCTTTTCCTCTCCGCAGCATCTTCCGCCTTAGCAAGTGTGGACCTGGCTTTGGAGCAGGGCGTGGCACTGGCCTTGTTCAAGGCCCTGCAGTCTCCAGCTCTGGGCCTTCGAGGGCTGCAGCAGCAGAACGGGGACTGGTACCTCAAGCAGCTCCTGAGTGATAGGCAGCAGAAAAGACAGGTAAAAGTGTGGTGGGCCGCACCTGTGGGCGTTCACGTATATCCATGCGGATCCTGTGCTGGCCTTTTTCCCCTGTTGTTAGACTATAACCTATAGTTTTTAGTACGACTTTTTTTTTCCTGCATATGAATGTAGGTTTTTAATATATCCCCAGGTAAGAAACACATTGTCTTTAGTCCCCTTTCGCTTTTCCAGTTGTAAACCCTCTTAAACAAGTAGTACCTGCCCTCCGAACCTAACCACCCCTTCACTTGAAGCATCCTTCTTAATTCCCCAACTCAAAGCCATGGGGGAAAACCTGAATCTCTTTCACATTCTTACTTCAGGACTTTCTACTTAAAAGAAAGCCAATGTCAACTAGTTTCCTCTGGCCAGCACTGGGAAAGCACGTAACGTGCAGTAAGAGTATACTGTGGAATTGTACTTAGTGGGGTTTGTAGGACAAATATGAGTGGCTTTCTTTTTTGTCTGAATGAGGACAAACAAGTGTACATTTTGCAGATTCCCAGCATATATTGGCCAAAGTAAGCATTAATGTGCTAATGAGTCTAAATATCTTATGTCAATATTTTGATGCTTCTCACAAACTATCTTTTTTTATGTGCTGGTATCTGGAAAGCCATTCTGCCGTATTTGGCAGGGGCTTTGGCTCTCACTAGGACTGCCGCTTTCTCTGCACGTAGCCTGACGCTGTCATTTAGGGCCCATGGTTCTTCGTCCCTCTGACTACTGTTGAGATAACCACTGTAAGGCCTGGAGGCACAGGCACGAGAATCTTCACATAAATGTTCTTTGCTTTCCTCAGGGTGGTCAGGCTGATCCCCTACAGAAGGAGGAGCTCCAGTCTGGTGTGGATGCTGCAAACGGTGCTGCCCAACAGTATCAGAAAAGTAAGAGTCCACTCCCTGAGATCCTGAGTAGGGCTTAGGTCTACTGGGGCATCTGAGGTCAGATCCTGTCACTCCTCACCCCCACCCCAAGCCTGCTAGCCATAATTGAGTACCAGGGGCCTTTGGCAGGAGAGCTCCTCTGGTTTTCTGAGTAGAACTGGAGTCCACGTGGGCTCACTTTGGCTTGGAAGCACTTGAGCGTTGGAGGTGGTGAGACTTAAGGGGTTTGCTGGGTGAGATCTGGGTGGTGGAAGAGAGAGAAGGATGTTGCCAACATGGGCAGAGAGAAAAAGGAAGTGTGAGCAGAGATACAGATGATGAAGGATGTATTGAAGCAACAGTGGTGACAATAAAATTTCTGTAGATATTTGGGGCCGAGTTGTATAAGATAAAGGCTTAGAAAGACTGTGGAAACCTTTGAATGGCTGCTTAAGAAGCTGGTCCTTGATTCTCCGGGCTGCATGGTATGGAAGAGATGTTTTAGAAGGAGAGTTGCAGGATGAATTGGAGTGGAAAACGGCTTTATTGGGATATAGTTGGCATAGCCAACAGTTCACCTTCATACAAAGTGCGGGGCTGTTTTTTAAAGATGAAAGCTCCACTTCAAACATCCTGGCTAATAGTTTATCCGCAGAATATAACTTTCTCCTGTGAAAACCGCCTCTACTTTCCCTGGGGGCTTCCTAAGCCAGCTGCATTTCTGGCCCGTTTTCTACTCAGGATTGGCAGCTGTGGCAGCAATCAACGCTGCCATCCAGAAGGGTGTTGCTGAGAAGACTGTTCTGGAGCTTATGAATCCTGAGGCCCAGCTGCCCCAGGTGTATCCGTTCGCGGCCGATCTTTATCAGAAAGAGCTGGTTACGCTGCAGCAACAGAGTCCTGAGGTAAGTCAGCCCAACCTGTCCTGTTAGTGAGCAGAACGGAGTAGAAGTGAACTTCACACCCACTTCTCAGTGTGGTTGGCGGGGCTTTTTTTTTTTTTTTAAACCAGAAACTTAGACTGCTTATGGCTTACTTGAACTTCTGACTTCTGTCGGTATCCAAGAATGTCTATCCTCACCTCCTCCCCCTCCCCGTCTCTGTGCAGCACAGCCTCACCCATCCTGAGCTGTCTGTAGCAGTAGAGATGCTGTCATCCGTGGCCCTGATCAACAGGGCACTGGAGTCGGGGGACATGAACACAGTGTGGAAACAGTTGAGCAGTTCGGTGACAGGCCTTACCAATATCGAAGAAGAAAACTCTCAGAGGTGGGTGCGCAGAGTGGTAGATGGGATCCATTTTTGGGTGTCAGCTCTCCTCTTGTCAGGCATTGTGACTTTAGTGTGCGATCGTTTTTTCTTTTTTTTTTTTCTATTTTGATTCATTTTATTCTTTATTATGCTGGAGGATTTATAGTAAATTATGTCATAGCATTCCACTCCTAAATATGTTAAGTATGCTTATCTAAAACAATGAGGATGTTTATTATAGAGCCAAAATAGTACTATCTTATACCCTGATGAAATAAAGAATTCTTCTTAAATATCTGCTGAACCTAGTCCATTTTCATACTTCCACTTGTTCCAAAACTGTCCTTTTCACTTGGTTTCTTCACACCAGGATCCAGTGCAGGACTATGTGTTACATGACTTTTGTACCACTTAGGTATCTTTTAATCTAGCATTGTGCCTTTCTTCATGAAACTGACTTGTTAAAGAGATGGGACCAGTTGTCCTATAAAATGTTCCACCTTCTGGTTCTGGTTGCTTCCTGATATTTGGCTTATTTCTGTGAATTGGAAATTAGATCTAAAGGCTTTCAAGATCGAGTCAGTGTTTTTGGTTTGTGTATTTATTTACTAGTTTCTCTTAACTAGAGGCATATAAAATCTACTTGTGTCACCGTTAGAGATATTAAGATTGATCCTTGAATCAGGGAGTCTTACCTATATTTATGTTTTTCCCTTAGCATAATCTCTTTTTGCACCTTTGCACCTCAAAATGTCCAGTTCCCCATTAACAATCACCTAATATTTTTAATCCCAGTTGATAATCCTTGTCTAAATCAATACTTTATCAATAAGAGTTACTTAATGATGATATCTGTGTTTTGTTTTGTTAAGCCCCTACATGCGGCTTGAACTTACAACCCCAAGATCAAGAGTTGCATGTTGTACTAACTGAGCCAGCCCGGCTCCCCTAAGGATGATATCTTGATTTATCCTTCCTTCTACTTTTGTTAGCTGGTATATGGCCTTGTTTTCTTGTCTTTAGAGGAATTGCTTAAGATACTGCCTCTGATTCTTAGCTGGTGATACCTGGAATTTAGAACATGTAACAGACTGTTAATAAGTGATATTCTGGGGGTGCCTAGCTGGCTCAGAGGAGCGTGCAACTCTTGACCTTGGGGTTGTGAGTTTGAGCCCCACATTGTGTGTAGAGATTACTTAAACAAAAACAAAAAAATTTAAAAGAGTAAGTGATATCCTTATATTTTCACATTTTGTTGAAGGTAACTCCTCAGTCTCAGAGTTGTTCTCTAGAATATGTGAAGCTATGGGAGTACCTTAGCTGTCTTTGTTCTTTGGATACTTTGTCTCCAGTCTTCCCATTCCTGTCATCCCTGATAATCCTGAAGGTCCCTTTTCTTGCATTGCACTTCACTGTCTTTTTTGTTGGGGGAATGGGGCAGGTATCTCGATGAGCTGATGAAACTGAAAACTCAGGCACACGCAGAAAATAATGCATTTATTACGTGGAATGACATCCAAGCCTGTGTGGACCATGTGAATCTGGTGGTGCAGGAGGAACATGAGAGTGAGTAATCTGTGTAACCATCCCCTCAAATAATGAAACTATTAAAGATGTGTGTGATCCCATGAACTGGCTCTAAACGCTACTCCTAGAAAGATTTTTTGGAAATTGTGTGTGTGTGTGTGTGACAAAAAACTAAGGTTGGGTATTTTCAAAACATCAGGCAACTGCTACAATTGGGTATGTATGTAATAAGAACTAAGTTTCCAGGAGGTGACTTAAACGTGATCTGGTTGTTGTTTCTTTTAAAGATTTTATTTATTTATTGGACAGAGAGAGATGCAGTGAGAAAGGGAACACAAGCAGGGGGAGTGGGAGAGGGAGAAGCAGGCTTCCCGCCGAGCAGGGAGCCTGATGTGGGGCTCAACCCCAGGACCCCAGGATCATGACCTGAGCCAAAGGCAGAGGCCTAATGACTGAGCCACCCAGGCGCCCCTGAACATGATCTGTTATTTTTAAATGTTTTATAACAAGCCGGAGGTTTTCAAGGATGATTGTGAAGGATTGACTAGTGGCCATGTAATTAAACTCCTTTTCCAGTCCAACTCCCCTCCCTGGAGATAGATAGGCTGGGCTGATACCACAATATCATGGGGCTCAAAGCCCTGGTATTCTGATCACATGGTTGGTCTTTCCAGCCTGATCAGCCCTCATCCTGAGACTATCCAGGCGCCCACCTTGTTAGTATAAACTCGGGTCCTAGAAGCCTGAATAACAGATAGTCCAATCATTTAGGAAATTCTAATGGAGGTTCGAGGCTCCTTCCCAGGAACTGGGGTCAAAGGTCAGCCAAGTTTTTATTATACCACAGAATCTTTACAAAAGTAGCACAGCCACCTGATATACCTGAGGAGTGAATATTTCTAGTTTTAATTTGTATTTCCTGTGAGAAATATTCCATTGATTTGGTGAGAAGAGCCTTGCCTTAGGGTGGGGAGCCCTGGGGTCGCATCTGCCTCCGCTTGTACAGTGGAATTTCGAGGAAGAAATCTGAGCCTCATCTTTACTTAAAGATGTTGAATCAGGTGACTTTTTATGATCCCTTGAACTCTAACATTTTGTGAATCAGAAATGGTTTTGATCACACATTGGAATGTACTTGAAAGCTATACTATTAAAGCCAGTTTTATCAAAATTCTCTTTACTTTCACATTAGAGCAATTAAAAATACAACAGAGACTTGAGATTTCAATGGGAGTATGGATACTAGGGAGTTTATTTTAAATGAAACAAACCTAAATTTTCAAAAAATTTAAATGCTGCTTAATACTATAGGTGGCAAATTATAATTTGAATCATGATAATGCTTGAATGGATTTCTGATTACTTAGCATGTTTAAAAATTGATTTGTTTATATAATTTCTTAATTAAAAAAATAACCTTTGTCCTTTCATATTTAGGGATTTTAGCCATTGGTTTAATTAATGAAGCCCTGGATGAAGGTGATGCTCAAAAGACTCTACAGGCCCTGCAGATACCTGCGGCCAAACTTGAGGGAGTCCTTACAGAGGTGGCCCAGCATTACCAAGACACACTGATCAGAGCAAAGAGAGAGAAAGCCCAGGTGAGTGGCAGTGAAATTGTTCCTTTCTGTTCAGAGAACTTCATCCTTTCTGGAACCAAGGTAGAGGTAGGGTTGTTTCCTGGATACCTTTAGATTCAGAGCACTGGAGGGACATGAGATGTGACAGTACACATTTGGATTTTTTTTTTTTGTGGTCCTTTGTTGTAGACATTTCTCTCTCGCTCTATTTTTTTTTTTCAATAGAGGGAAGGGGTGGAGAGTGATGGGGGGGAGAGAGAGAATCTTAAGCAGGCTCCACGCTCAGCATGGAGCCTGACGTGGGGCTCAATCTCATGACCCTGAGATCATGACCTGAGCCGAAATCAAGAGTCAGACGCTCAACCAACTGAGCCACCCAGGTGCCCCCCCTCTTGTGTCTCTAAGTAAATTCTGTGTTGAAGTATAAGATCCAAAAAATGTATAAGTTATGTAAGTATACAATTGTATATATTTTCAAGAGTGAGCATATCTGTGTAATTGGTAGTCAGATTATGAAAAGCTTGACAGAACTGTCTGATGCATCCCGTTCTGCCCTCATCCATCCCCCACTGCCCCACCTGCTGGTAATCAATCCTGGTTTTTAACACCACGGTTGATTTTTGGCCTGTTTTTGACTTGTATTTGAATGGTATATAAGTACATACATTATGTACTCTTTTGTATCTGGCTTCTTCTGCCTAATTTCACAATGTTAGTGAAATTCATCTGTGCAGTTGTAAGAAGCAATAGTTTATTCATTCCTATTGTTGTGTACTATCCCACTCTGTGGTTATAGATTGTCGTTGGAAATTTTGGATTGTTTCCCACTTTTTGGCTATTGCAAATAATGCTTCTTTGAATATTTTAGTACATGTTTCTTAGTAAATATATGTACCATTTTTATTAGGTGTACATTTAGAAGTAGAATTTATGGGCCATAGGGAATGCACATGTGTTAAGCTTTAGTAGATAATGACATGTTTTTATAACAACTTTATTGAGATACAATTCACGTAGCATAGATCTCAGCATTTCAAAGTATACAATTCAGTGGTGTTTTGTCTTCATGGAATTGTACAATCAATTTTAGAACATTTTTATCACCCTAGAAGGAAACCTGGCTCCCACTAATTAGTCACTTCTCATTTTCTCTCATTCTCTCCTGCTCAAGGCAACCAGCAGTCTACTTCTGTCTATGGATTTGCCTATTCTGGACATTTTGTGTACATGGAATCATACAACATGTAGTCCTTTGTAATTGGCTTCTTAGCTTGGTTTATCCAAGTTGTAGCATGTATTAGTAGTACATCATTTCTTTTTACTGTCAAATTATATTCCATTGTGTGGCTATAGCACATTTTAGCCATTCATCAGTTGATGGACATGGGTTGTTTCTGTCTTAATGGCTATCAGGAGCAATGCTACTCTGAACACAGAGATTTTTGTAGGTGATTGTAACACAAACATATCTTTTAAAAAAGTTTGTCTTACCTCAGCTAGTTGGTTGAGGAAATGGACAAGATTTATACCTCTTTTTATCATGTTGCTGAGTAGGAAGTTGTTTTGTATATAGTAGGCCCCCAGATAGTAGTTGTATGATTAAGGCATGATTACTTCTGTTTTTCTAATTGTGATAGATCTCCTTTTAGTTTCTTCCTAACTAATAACAATCTGTTGTTGGGAGGATGACACCTTTTTTTTTCTCTTTAAATTTTTTTTGTTTGTTTTAAAGATTTTCTTTATTTGACAGAGAGAGACACAGTGAGAGAGGGAACACAAGCAAGGGGAGTGGGAGAGGGAGAAGCAGGCTTCCCGCGGAGCAGGGAGCCTGATGTGGGGCCTGATCCCAGGACCCTGAGATTACTACCTGAGCCAAAGGCAGATGCTTAACGACTGAGCCACCCAGGCGCCCCGGGATGACACCTTTTCTGACTCAGAAGATCCCTACAATGAGGTTCTGGTAGCAAGCAGAAGAAATAAAAGAAATTCCTTTTTTTTTTTTTTTTTTTAATTTTATTTTTAAGTGATCTCTACACCCAATGTGGGGCTTGAACTCACAACCCTGAAATCAAGAGTTGCTCTACTGACAGGGCCAGCCAAGTGCCCCTCTAAAAGAAATTCTTAATTTAAGGGGTCAGATTCTTTCTGGGAAGACAAAAGATAGAAAAACAGACCAGGGCTTCTGTGTTATTGGAGCTTTTATACACTCACACCTCTGCAGGCTCTTTAAGTTTGGGTTGGGATAGAGGAGTTGTGTGTAATAAATACTATCATGTTGATAGGTCCCCTTTGATTCCATTGTCAGGAGAGTAGTTGGCATTACCATGTCCTAATCCTATAAGTATAGCAAGTACTAGGTTTCATTTAGGAGGCACATGATTGTGCTGAATGTCAGTGATCTGAAACACAACTCCCATTTGTGTAGTCAGGAAACTGAGAAAAAGGGATCAGTTGCCTGCAGGAAGTGGTAAATGGAGTTCTCTGTCTTTGATATTAATTTTGGATCCTTTGGGTCAGAGCCTCCCAAACTTGGCTGATTGTTAAAACACTTGAAAAGTCATTTTTGATAACAAATACAGATTCCTAAGCTTTAACTCTGTTCCTGCTGATTCCGAATCTCTAGCTTGGGGCCTGGCTGCAGTGGTTTTGGGAAGGCCAGTGGTGGTGGCCTTTGTTTTTGCTACCATTTAAGTCCAGAAGGAATCTTACATCTGACGGACAGAGGAGTAGGATTTGGGAGAATAAGCTAGCTCTGGTTCCCTAAAAAAGGAAACCTCTAATAAAGGAAAGAGTCGTTGGAGGATATAACTTGTACCTGCTCTCACTCGTGCTGTAAGCCTGACTGCTCCTTTTGTTTGGGTCATGACAGTTAATTAGAGGATGTGACTAGAGTTTGAAGCATTTCCTTTTGCTGGGGAATAACTTTCAGAGTTCATCAAAGGAGGAGAAAGGGGGCAGGGGGCGGGTTAGAGGAAAATTTGCTTAACCCTGCTGGGCTGTGCTGCATGTAGACTGCATATTTGGTAGAATTGGCTTTTTTTAGGCCTCAGCTTAGCAGTTCCTCTGAGCCATTTTGGGAGTGGTTTTAAAAATAATCATCTGAGTTCTAAATTTAGCAAGCAAAAGAGCTTAATTTAAATTTGGTCTGTCTTTTCTTTTCTTGTGATATCTTTGTGTCTGGTTTTGGTATCAGGGTAATACTGGCCTCATAGAATGAACTGGGAAGCATTACTTCCTCTTCTAGGTTTTAGAAGAGTTTCTAAAAGACTGGTGTCAATTCTTTTTTTTTTTAATTTTTTATTGTTATGTTAATCACCATACATCACATCATTAGTCTTGGATGTAGTGTTCCATGATGCATTGTTTGTGCATAACACCCAGTGCTCCACGCAGAATGTGCTGTCTTTAATACCCATCACCAGGCTAACCCATCCCCCCATCCCCCTCCCCTTTAGAACCCTCAGTTTGTTTTTCAGAGTCCATCATCTCTCATGGTTCATCCCCCCCTTCATTCTTCCCTTCCTGCTATCTTCTTCTCTTTTTTTCCTTAACATATATTGCATCATTTGTTTCAGAGGTACAGATCTGTGATTCAACAGTCTTGCACAATTCACAGCACTCACCATAGCACATACCCTCCCCAATGTCTATCACCCAGCCACCCCGTTCTCCCACCGCCCCCCACTCCAGCAACCCTCAGTTTGTTTCCTGAGATTAAGAATTCCTCATATCAGTGAGGTCATATGATACATGTCTTTCTCTGATTGACTTATTTCGCTCAGCATAACACCCTCCACTTCCATCCACGTCGTTGCAAATGGCAAGATCTCATTCCTTTTGCTGGCTGCATAATATTCCATTATATACATACACCACATCTTCTTTATCCATTCATCTGTCGATGGACATCTTGACTCTTTCCACAATTTGGCTATTGTGGACATTGCTGCTATAAACATTGGGGTGCACGTCCCCCTTCGGATCCCTACATTTGTATCTTTGTGGTAAATACCCAGTAGTGCAATTGCTGGATCGTATAGTAGCTCTATTTTCAACTGTTGGAGGAACCTCCATACTGTTTTCCAGAGGGGCTGCACCAGCTTGCATTCCCACCAACAATGTAGGAGGGTTCCCCTTTCTCTGCATCCCCGCCAACATCTGTCGTTTCCTGACTTGTTCATTTTAGCCATTCTGACTGGTCTGAGGTGGTATCTCATTGAGGTTTTGATTTGGGTTTCCCTGAAGCCGAGCGATGCTGAGCACTTTTTCATGTGTCTGTTGGTCATTTGGATAAGACTGGTGTCAATTCTTTAAACATTTGGTAGAATTCACCAGTGAAGTCATATGGTCTTGGGTTTGGTTTGGTTTGGTTTTTGTAGAATGTGTTTTGATTACTAATTCCATGTCTGTGTTTGTTATAGGTCTATTCAGATTTTCTTCAAGTGTTCTGTATTCTTCCTTCCCTTTCTCATTGCCTTCTCGGAATTCCATTATGCGTGTATTGGTATTATTAATGGTGTGCACAGGTTTTTGAGGCTTGGTTCCTTTTTCCTCATTCTTTTTTCTTACTGTTTCTCAGACTGGATATTGTTCCTTAGACTGTCTAACTTAAATCGACCTATCTTCAAGTTCTCTGATTCTTTCTTGTGCATGCTGAAATCTGCTGAGTCCCTCTAGTGAATTTTTCATTTCAGTTATTGTACTTTTCAACTCCAGAATTTCATTT